>NC_090755.1:15161583-15193590 GCF_036898095.1 Palaemon carinicauda
GATTATTGGAGAAGGTTGTAGACGGGAAAAATGCGGCAGGGACGACCAACGGATCGCCATACACCATTTCAGCTGCCAAGATATCCAGAGTGTCTTTAAGAGTAGTTCTTAGTCACAGGAGGACCCATGGAAGCTGAGTAAACCAGTGGGAGTTATTGCAGCAGGACATCACAGCTGCTTTGAGGGTGCAAGGAAAACAGTCAATCATTCCATTGGCAGCAGGGTTGTAGACTGTTGTCTGATGTAGGGTGATCCCCAGGAGATTTGCTAATTATGTCCTCAATTAAGAGGTGAAAGTGGTACCCCTGTCAGAACTAATATGTTCAGGGTTATCGATTGATTGATTGATTTACAGTTTTCTGGCATCCTGACATCTAAGGTCATTGACGCCGATATCGATTCTTGCTATCCCTACTGAGAGTAAAGCAGATGTAGATGATGCGGATGTTAAGTTCAAGGATGGCAAAACAAGTAACAATGTGCTTAGGGGACCTACTACATCAACGTGAATGTGAGCAAAATGACGCCGAGGTTGAGGAAAGGTGCCCACTCCTGAATCTGTGTGTTGATGTACTTTTGTAGTTTGGCATGAAGTGCAGGCGTGGACCCAATCTTTAGTAATACTGTACTGTGTCAAATGAACTTAGGTTTCAGTAGCTGTGCAGTAGATCGGTGTGAGGTATGTGAAAGGCCATTAATGAAATCAAATGTCTGTCGGCGCATGGGAGCAGGTATCCATGGTTGTGGTCTACCAGTACTGACGTCACAGAGGAGGGAGGCGTTGCAGTCTCCGAAAGGGACATCTTCCCAACGGAGGGATGTGCAGGATGTCCTACATGCTTGGTAATCTGGATCTTTTCATTGGGCTCTTGCAGTCTCCGAAAGGGACATCTTCCCAACGGAGGGATGTGCAGGATGTCCTACATGCTTGGTACTCTGGATCTTTTCGTTGGGCTTCTACCATGGCGTAATCCAATCCCAGGTGAATGGTGGCCAATGCGCTTCTTGACAGGACATTGGCCACAGGATTAATTTCCCCATGGACATGTTGAAGGGTGCTATTGTACTCAGTCATGGCAGAGAGATGTTGGAGTTGACGAGTGAATCTGGCGTCGGACTGTCAAGTGAAGGTGTGCAAAAGAGGTGTGTGGTCTGTGAGAATAACGAAAGGCGTGTCTTCTAAGAAATGGTGAAAGTGACGGACACCCAAATGCTTCGCCACCAATTCGCACTCGAAGGTAGGGTAGCCGGATTCCACATTGGATAGTTTTCTAATGAAGAAGGTCAATGGGCAGGGCGAACCGTTGACCACCTGGTCGAGTACTGCACCAATAGCGTCGTTGCTGGCATCGATGGAGAAAAGGACAGGGGTTGTGGTATGCAAAAACTGAAAGCAGTGTTACTAGGTTAGTGGCAATTAAATAATAAATGATGAGAGGCAGGGAAATAGACTGTTTTTACATCGTAAAGAGGATTTATTGTCTAAGTTAATATTCACAGAACATGAGCAGCAATCTTCTTCAAAGTGAATGAATGAATCTCTTCAATGACATAGTCAATACAACTATAAATCTATTTGGAATTTACGGATTACTGAAACAGTTTACTGTAAAATGCTCATAAGTTGTAGATAACATTGAATCACTTAAAAGATACAGACACACTCAGAGAGAAAGGGACAGAGTTAATGTTAATTTTCTTCCATCACTAGAATAGCAATTTATTGCAAGTCTCAAATCTGAATTATTAACTAAACATTACAATCTTAATTTCTATCCAGGTCAAACAAGAGGGAGAGACACACATGTTACTTGTCTCACATTATAAGCCTTAGGCAAAAGTTACTAATAAGATCGCAATCTAGTGGAGTGCCGTTTAGGCGTACTGGATGCCCAGCGGCGATGAGGGCACGCGACCATGGTCCGCGTCCAACTCCTTTCTCCCTACTTCCAAGGGTGAGATTTTCTGGAACCTGTCTCTATGAGGTTCAGGTGCTTCCTCCAGGAGATAGGTGGTAGTCTGTTACTACATGCCATCTGTTATCTAGGTTACCTCACCTCAAATCTCCCAGTGCTTTTCCAACTTCCTTCATGCTTTGACCAGGGAAGTAAAAGAATAACAACAGTTTACATTCAACATGCATGGTGCAACTCTTTCTTCAGGCCTGGTGGCTTATGGCCTGCTTTTTCATGATCTAATGGCCCATTTAATTATTTACTTTAATATCCCGATTCGTGACAGCAGCAGTGGTTGATAGAGCATTCTTTGCGCTGCAGAAGTCTACTTCTTGAAGTGAACCCCAATTCAGGTCTTTTGGCTTGCCCTTGAGGAAGGCCTAAAGGAAGGCAAGAGTGGCTGTGATGGTAGGCAGGAACAGGTGATAACAGCAGATCATGGCCAAGAATTCTTACAGTGCTTTGAAGGTCGAGGGCGTGGGGAAGTTCTGAACGGCTGTTACCTTCTCAGGGAGGGGTTGGACTCCTTCAGTAGTGATGCAGAGCCCTAAGAACGATACTTCATTGATGCAAAAGGTACACTTGTTGCACCGGATTATAAGGCCGTTCTATTGTAGGCGGCCAAGCACAATGCGCAGGTGACGAAGGTGTTTCTCTTTGAAGGAACAGAACACAAGTATGTCATCCATGTAACATACACAGAAGGGGAGGTCCCCATAAGATGCCATCCATGAGGTGTTGAAAAGTGACCCCAGCATCACGAAGGCCAAAACAGAAGTAATTGAAGGTGTATGTACAGAAAAGGGTGGTGATGACGGCCTTGGGGATGTCTTCTGGGTTTATGGGCACCTGGTATTAACCCTTCAAGAGGTTGAGCGTGGAGAAAACCTCTTCTTTGTGCAAGCAGGAGGTAACATCAGAGATGTTTGGGAGGGGGTAGTGATCCGGTTCTGTCTACATATTCAGGTACCTGTAATCCCAACATGGGCGTAGGGAGCCATTTTTCTTCAGGATGATGTGTAAGGGCCTCGGCCATGGGCTTGATGCCTTTTGGCAACGGCCCATTTCTCCCATTTCGTTGAATGTATGTTTAGTGGCTGCCAAATGATTCGGTGCCAGACGCCTGAATCTGATGAACAATGGGGGCCCCGTTGTCTTGATATAGTGATAAATACCATGCTTGGCAGGAACCATGGGCATTAGTCAAAGTTCTGGTCGGAAAATTTCTGGGTACGACGTGAGGTGGTCGTAGATATTCGTGGGTGCACTGTTGTGGAGAGCGATGTCGGAGGGGGTGGGTTGAAGAGGTGTTGATGAGTACGAGTCGGCACTAACCAACCGTTGGTGAGCAACATTAACCAGGAGGTGGAAATGGAAGAGGAAATCGGCACTGAGGATTGGCAATTTGACGTCGGCAACGAGAAACTTCCAATGATATTTGGCGCTCCCAAATGATAATGTGAGCGTCTTGTACTAACGGGTGTGGTTCGCACATCTGTTAGCAGCTACCAGGTGGACGTCAGCCGGATAAGAATGACCACGTCGTGTCCTGGAGATTGTTTTCAGTAGAAGAGAATGGCAAGCACCAATATCTACCAAAAACTGCATGCCTGTAGAAGCATCATATAAGAAGAAAATATAAGTGATATGGTAGGCCACCGCTACAAGCGTTAATATTTTGTCCACTGACAACCGTCCGCACATTTCTTCCCAGAAGCCCTGAATCTGGAGTGGTAGTAGCATAAGTGCGGTTGACGGGCGTCAGTAAGTGGCTGGAGAGGTCGTTGGTTGGGGCGTGAGTGAGGGGCGGCATATGTGGTTAATAGGCAGCTTTGTCGCCGCTCCGGCATGTCACGGGGTGGGCGTCTCTGTCCTACATCATTCACTTCAACTTTGATTGATGTTGAATAGTTTTCCTCTTCGTTAGTAGTAGAGGCGCTGATTGGGGTCTTGAAGGTGGTACAGTGGCTGTCCAAAAGAGCTTTGATTTTGGTCATCAGGTCCTTCATGGGCAAAACATAGATATCAGGGATGGCGGCGCGAACAGGTTTGTGTAGGTGATGTACCCATAGGGCACGAAGTAGGTTCACCTCCCGAGGAGAGCTGTCTGCGGCAGGTTGCAGGCAAGCGATACTGGTCATTTCCCTGAGGGCGAGCGAAGCCTTTTGGTTCCCCAACGGCAGTTGATAGATCTGAAAAAGCTTGGTTATACAGGTGGCTAGCGATGGTGAGTACTGCTCCAAAAGGTATGTTTTGAAGATGTCATACTCTATTGGGGCATCCCCTTAGTCGGAAAGCCAATCGGAGATTTCTGGGAGTGTGTGTCACAGGCTGGAACCAGGCGAACACTTTTCCTCTGGCAAAGGGCGGCAGTTTCATTGAGGCAGCGTGTTGAAGAGTCTGCTTTGGTGGGTGGCATTGTAAAAGTGAGGGGGAGGTGTGAGAGAGCTGTTTCCCCAGCGGTTACCAATTGTGCGAGTGGGCTGTTAGATTGTAACAGAGAAGCGAGAGGAATACAACAAAACTTTATTAAACAGACACTGAGCATATACAAATGGACTTGCGAGCAAGAACGTCACAAAAAAAAAATCAAACAAAATAATCCATGAGCTAGTAAGCTTACATAGGTTGGTCTATAATCAGTGCAGGGAAGAGCGTGCGACAAAACAAAAAAGCAATGCCGTTGTGTTCGGGGGAGTGTGTAACATGTGCGGTACAATACCCAAACATTTTCATAGAGTCATTTCATTCTTTCCCATATTCATTAATTAATATTACATCAGGGTCTTCTCTATATACAATGGGTCAAAAGTAGGGTTACAGTTACTTCATCAACTTTTTCACCTTCACAATAATGTTATAGATATAAATTATAAAAAATACTGAATTCTTATTCCATGGTAGTTACTCATGTCTTAAAATCATACTATGTAAATATAATGTGTGTAAATAAATGTATAGATGTATACTAAATATAAAATTTCTAAGTATTAACTTTAACCTTACTTTGGTCCCACCCTGTGTATCATATAAATTAAATTTCTTTGTTTTGCAGGCTTTCACGTTAGGCCTATATTGAATTATTCAAGTTAGAGTGGTCTAATTATTGAGTTTTCTTTCTTTCTTAATTTTTTTTTTGGCTGCCTGGTATTTCTAGCTGATTTGGTGGTATGTTTTGATGCTAAAGTTAATACTTGCGCATTTTGCAAAATTGGAGAATTGGAGAAATCCGATTTTGATGCTAAAGTTAATACTTGCGCATTTTTCAAAATGGGAGAATTGGAGAAATCCGAGAAGCTTTGTAGTGAGGCTTATATTTCTTCAGTTAATTGATGCCGTGTTTCTCGTAAGTTGCTCATATGACATGATGGATGAATTGATTGAGTCTGAAGTTTATTGGTGGGTATAAAGTTTTCATCCGCTGAGTCATATTCTGAGCTTTCTGTTGTATTTTCTTCATATTATGAGCAATCGTGCATATCCTGAGTTGCTTGATATTTTCCTACTTTGTTTGTACGGTTTCAAAGGCCACTCATGAATGGCTGAGGCAAGGGTCAGTGACTACCCTAGTAAGCAAGACAATGTCCATGAGACTGACCATATATACAAATGAACAGCGCTTAAGATCCCTCTGCACCTAACCTATGGCCAGGTAAGGTCAGGCATTGGCTTCTGATAACTCAGCAGGGAGATCTATAAGCTCCCCCAAACCCCCCATCCTTGGCTCACAAGGATGGTGGGGTTGCAGACGCTAAAGGAATTAACGAGTTTGAGCGGGACTCGAACCTAGTCTGGCGATCAACAGGCAGAGACGTTACCTTTATTCCATTTCCTGTTAGCGCAATACGGGAAAGTAATGGAGACGTAAAAAAAAATCATGAAAAAGTAAATAACAAAGGTTAAGCAATTGCTGCTGTGGGGCTTCAGTAAGTGGCTATGGTGAGATCATTAGTCGGTGCGTGAGAGAGGGGCGGCATAGCCTATGTAGGTAGTCGGCGGCTTTGTTGCTGAGGTTATGAAGTGGGTACCATAAGGGCAAGGTCTATAGAATACAAGGTCTACCAATTTGCCATCTACTGCGCAGACCACACATGCGGAGATTAATGACGTCACACCGTGCCATGCTCTGATTTACCTGGCTTTGTTTTCCAGTATATACAGTTAGTTTACAAGGAATCTGGTGTTATTATTCAGTGTGAAGCTCTTCCGCTTCCCAATTAACTATTTGTTGAGTCCCATTTGCAGTGTGCTTGAATTAGTTACTTTTGGTTAAAATTCCTCGTTACTGTGTTGTATATGGGTGTTCCTCCAATAAAGATAAAAGAGATGAAGGAGTAACTCTCTTCACAGCTTTGCCAAACACGTGGAAACTAGAAAGCTGTGGATAAATTCATGTAAAAGGAAGGACCCTATCAACCCTGATAATGCAATCATGTGTAGTTTACATTTTGAACCTGATGCATTTGAAAGAAACCTGAAATATGAATTGCTTGGAGAGTCAATGCCAAAAAACCAACGACGATTAAAGGAAGGATCAATTCCAACATTATCATTACCTCTATCACAAGGTAAGGTTCAAAAGTGAAATACATTGTTGGTAAACGACATGTATTAGATTATAGATTTGAAAACTAACAATATATCGTTATCTTTTTAATAAACGCATAAACACTCGATCCAATTACTCATTTTGACACATATATGGCAATGCATTTATATCTCTTTTGTTTTGAAGTGGAGTAAATATTGTAAATGACAAAAGTGAGTACTACTTTTGTTATGTCTATCAGTATCAAAAAAAGCAAGTTCCGTATGACTCAAAGATGTCCAGAAATACCTATGGGTTGAACTTAGAAAATCAGAATAGAATTATCAAATGCATGACACAGACAGTAAATTCTATGAAGGTAATTGTAAGTAAAAGTCTTTATCCATTCCAAAAAGGAGTGACAATTTCATGCGAATCTTTGCCCAAATTGTAAGAGATGGTAAAAAATAAATTCAATATATTATATATACTGACATACAGACTGAATTAAGATGAACTGGAACATTTCTTTGCTTGCCTGCGACAAATGGGAGCCTGTTATCAGCACCCAACTTCAGTTGCCGTTAAATATCGCATTAGATCTCATCTTTTAGGGAAGGATAATTATCTCATGGGGTCGAAATGTAACACAGAAACCAAAAGAAAAGTAGATAACTTTACAGATGGAACATTTTCTTTTCTTAGTAATGAAACTTCCTTTCAAGATAAAGACGACGAATCGCTACAACGTGAGATAAGTCTGTCCGCGATGATATTTTGTTTGCCGGATGAATGTGACGGTGAAGAAAAAGATAATGATGTTACAGAAAGTGTAGGGGAAGTTATTAACGAACAGCTGGAGGATGCAATAGCGAAAGGGGGTCTAGGGTATTTTGCTGTTTTCATTGTCCATAAGTTTCCTAAATACCAAAATCTTGGGTCATATGTATCAATGGGAGACAATTCATGGACGAGTATAATTACCAGAGCAGATAATAAACTAGTGAAGCCATCCAAACAAAAATGTTCAAATGTTATCATGGGGAAAAATGTTTAAAACCTGGTAAAGGAACAGTAAAATATTTAGCAGCAGAAAATGCAAATGTAATGGGATTGCCACTAGATTTAGTTACATATTTCGTTCGTTGTCGGACATTCTTGTGAATAAGAATATCAAATGTGGAAACAACTTCCATAAGGAAAATTATGAATAAAGTTAAAAGGTTGAAAAGTGTAATAATCAGGATTTTTTAAGTTTAAGTTTATTTGTGCAACCATATTTGTATATATTTTTCTAAATGTAGTTTTTAGTAAATAATTAGTGTAAAATAATTTTTACATGTATGCATGCACGTTGCTTATTTGTATATTTACCGACTGATATACAGAATTTTAATAATTTTTTCTTTCCTGATTTGCGTCTTTTTATACCATTTTTTTTTCAAAACCTTCTCATAAGAAGTATTTCATCATGAAATCCAGCCATCCAAATATCTTGAAATATTATATTTTCTGAAATAGTAATGTTATTCTTAACTGGATGAGAAAGAATAATGAACTTTTGCAAAATAAGTTCTGACTGAAAGGTGTTCTTTTGCCGGCCAGTGGTGCTTACTGACGTCACAAAACTTACCCCCTTTTAACGTTTACCCCTCTAATCCCACTCACCCCCAATTTACCTGCGCGTGGGTTGACCTGGTACTATAGACCTTGCATAATGGTGTCAACTTTGGTCATCAGGTCCCTCATGGGCAAAGTATTGATTAACAAAGGTATCGCCGCGCGTACAGGTTCGGGTATGCGTCATACCCATAGGGTACGAAGTAGGTTCACTTCCCAAGGAGAGCCATCTCCGGCAGGTTACAAGCAAGCGATATTGGTCATTTCCCTGAGGGCAATAAAGCCTTTTCGCCCCTTTACAGCAGCTGTTGAGAGAGCTGAAAAATCTTGGCTATGCGGGCAGCTGGTAATGGTTAGTATTACTCCAGGAGGTATGTTTTGAAGGCATCATACGCTATTGGTCATCTCCTTGGTCACAAAGACAATCGGAGATTTCTGGGAAGTATCCTCGTGGATCGCCGCAAGCAGCGAAGGCATAGTCTGCTTTGCTGCTTGAGCGAGTTGCTCCCTAGATGCGAAACTAAACTTTTGTGCGCTGGAACCAGGGGAATGTTTCTCTGCTGGCGATGGGCGGCAGTTTCATCGAGGCGGCATGAGTCAAAGAGTCAAGGTCGGTGAGCGACATCATAAAGAGGGTAGGCGAAAAAGCGGTGGGGAGCTGGTACTCCGGTGGTCACCAATTGTTGTAAGGTAACTGTTAGGTAATAACAGAAAGGCGAGGGGAATGTAAGTGACATTACTCAACAAGATAACGAATTTATATACAAACAGTTTAGAGAAACATGGCACAAAAAATGACAACAATGGGAAACAAATATTTGTATTATCAGTGCGAGAGAGAGAGAGCGAGAGATAAAAAAAATAGCATTACAGTGTATGAGTATGAATGAAACACGTGTGGTACACGCTGAAGTTTCTGCAGTGCTGAAAGCACTTTTCAAAAGCAGTTTGGCCTTATGACTCGGTATTGGAGGAGGGGAATTGGATGATTGGGTAATAATGACTGGCATCCTGCTTAGTTAGGAAAGCTGTAAGAAAAACATCCAACAACAACACACAAAAACATGAATTCATATATCTGCTGAAATAACTTCATAGCCAAATAAGGGTCGATACGTAAAGATGAAAGTGTGTTGGAGTTGGTATATGTATGCATTCAATAATTACAAAAGTTTTTTAAATAAATATGAGTAACTACGCATGAACAAAATTGCTGAAATATAATTCTTTTATAATACTTAGATTCCTCTCTCTGGTTACGGCTCATTTCATCTTTGCCTACACGTACACAGAATAGTCTGGCATATTCTTTACATATTCTCCTCTTTCCTCATACAATTGACAACACTGAATTTACCAAACAATTCTTCTTCTCTCAAGAGGTTAACTACTGCACTGTAATTGTTCAGTGGTTACTTTCCTCTTAGTAAAGTTAGAAGAGACTCTAGTTATGGTATGCAGCTCTTCTAGGAGAAGGACACTCCAAAATCAAACCATTGTTCTCTAATCTTGGGTAGTGCCATAACCTCTGTACCATGGTCTTTCACTGACTTGGGTTAGAGTTCTCTTGCTTGAGGGTACCCTCGGGCACGCACTTCTCTATCTTGTTTCTCTTCCTCTTATTATTTTGAAGTTTTTATTCTCTTGTTATTTTCAAGTTTTTATAGTTTATATAAGAAAGTTATTTTAATGTTACTAATGTTCTTAAACTTCTCATGTAGTTTTTCCCTATTTCCTTCCTCAATAGCTTACTTTCCCTCTTGGAGCCCTTGGGATCATACCATCCTGCTTTTCTAACTAGGGTTGTAGTTTAGAGAATAATAATAATAATAATAATAATAATAATAATAATAATAATAATAATAATAATAATAATAATAATAATAAAAGTTCTGAAGTACCGGACAGGGAGGCATGCAGAGAAATTAACATCTACAGTAGAAACCGTAGGCTATTTAAAGTGCTTGCGACACAGCAGACAGCAGGACAAAGGCTACAATGATATATCTTATGTTAATGAGAGAGAGAGAGAGAGAGAGAGAGAGAGAGAGAGAGAGAGAGAGAGAGAGAGAGAGAGAGAGAGTTCTAAACCCATTCGTTGTAAAATAATTAATATAGATTATTTATACAGGAAAAGAGAGAGAGAGAGAGAGAGAGAGAGAGAGAGAGAGAGAGAGAGAGAGAGAGAGAGAGAGAGAGAGAGAGAGAGAGAGAGAGAGGTTCTAAATTCTTTCGTAGTAAAATAATTAATATACATTATTTATACAGAGAGAGAGAGAGAGAGAGAGAGAGAGAGAGAGAGAGAGAGAGAGAGAGAGAGTTCTAAATCCTTTCATTGTAAAATATTCAAAATAGATTATTTAGAGAGAGAGAGAGAGAGAGAGAGAGAGAGAGAGAGAGAGAGAGAGAGAGAGAGAGTTCTAAATCCTTTCATTGTAAAATATTCAAAATAGATTATTTAGAGAGAGAGAGAGAGAGAGAGAGAGAGAGAGAGAGAGAGAGAGAGAGAGAGAGAGAGAGATGAAGCAGAATATAAATACACTAAAACTTGAAAATGAATCAGATAGGGCTCTGATGATAAGATTGGTCGCTAGGAACTCCAACACAAACACCCAAGGCCATTGAAGTTGCTGCCCTTTAGACTATTACATTCGTTCGAATCCTCTAATCACAATTGTAAATAATCACTATTGAAACGGTGAGCACTCAATCGAATTTGTAAAGTCAGCGTAAATTATAAATGATTCTTACATGGTATAAAATATCTCTATGTGAGGTGTTATCACTACCTGTAGTTGTTACCGCTAACTAGACCTCCTACATGAAGGGAATTTCATTGAGTGACAGTTTCGAACACATAGGGTAAACGGAGTTGCCAGGCTGTTAGTAACAGCTGATCAGAGTTTTAACTGCAGCGTACCAATTCGTACTCTAAAGAAAATAGTTAGTTGACCCAGTGCCTATTCGACGACTATCATCTGATTCATCAAGGGTAATGCATAACGTACTGATGATATAATTTGTCCTATGGCATCGCATGACATTAAGAAACTGACGTGAAATCTCAGATTAAGGAATAGACTGTGATGTAGGACAGCCCAGATGTGCGTCGTCTCTGCCTATGTTAACTACAGCAATGACCTTGAGTTTAAGACTGTCAGTGTTACTTAGAGATTGTGTTTCTTAATTTCAGTGCCGTGTACGTGACTTGAACAATGATCGAGAGGGCGTATTGTTCCTAACAGTGCTATTTTACTTATTTAGTTCTTATTGTTGAATGACTAACCAGACTAGTGAGCGACAACAGGTGTCCTTGAAACGAGAAGCTAGGCTACCCGCAGCCACCAATCTCTGGCAACTTAAAGCTACGGCTTCTATTAAAGGGAGCTATAGAGCATAATTTTCTTATAGAGCACTTCCCCTATGACATACAAAACATGTGAATGGAACTTAACTGTTCTCAGAACGAATTACTAACATACTAAAGTCAGCATTACCTAATACACGGTAGGTTATGTAGTACTACTACGGTACTACCTTTTCTTATAAGAAAAAGAAAACGTCAAGTTCATGTGTACCTCAGTAAAGAGAATTCAATTTACTGGCAGCTAAAACGTTTTGAGCACAAAGGGTGGGTTAGTGCAATACCACATAGCAATTCCCATTTTTTGTAAACTTAGATGTTCAATAAGAGATGAAATCGCTTCGAAATATAAGTACAAAAGAGAATAAAATTTTCGAGTTAAACCATCAACCTCGTCAAACTAATTCAGTAAAATTTACCAAATGTAGTATATTGCATATAAATTTTGATAATTTATTTATATTAAGTTTTCTTGTTATTATTATTATTATTATTATTATTATTATTATTATTATTATTATTATTATTATTACCTTTGCCAAGGTTGTTATAAAGTCGGGTCGGTTTATTCATCATTTATTTGTCTGCGTGTCTGCCTGTGGACAGGATTAAGTCAAAACTACTCGACGGATTTTGACGAAAATTTCACCACATAGACATTAAGTATTGGACGACCTCATTAAATTTCAGAGATGATCCGGATCCGGATTTCCATTTCCGCCATTTTAAAGATAACGTCAAGACAGTGACGGGATTCAGGCGAAATTTCCACCACATAGATCTTAGGTCACGAACGACCCCATTAAATTTCCTAGATGATCCGGTACCGATCCGAATTTGCCCTTTTCAAAATTTTAAAAACTAGATCAAAAGAAATTGATGGTGTTTGACTAAATTTTCACCACATAGATCTTAGATCAAGAACGACCCCATTTAATTTCGGAGATGATCCAGTTCCGAATCCGGATTTGCCATTTTTTAAATTTAAAAAAATCACGTCAAAAGAAATTCATAGTTTTAGATTAAATTTTTTACCACAGATAGACCAAAGGCCATGGACGACTCCAATAAATTTTGGTGATGATCCAGATCCAGATTTTGGATTAGAATTTGATTTTTCACAATCTTCATTTTGAAGATTATGTTAAAACTAAATTGACGAATTGTAACGAAATTTTTCCCACATCTACATCTTAAAGCCATGGACGACCCCATTAAACTTTAGATACCTGGATCCGGATTCTAGATCCAGATTTGCATTTTTCACAATTGTAAAGATTACGTCAAAACAAGGAACGTCTTTCCTTTTGTATCAGTCACCCTTTGGCGAAGGCCAGAAATCTCTGATTGTTGTTGTTGTTGTTATTTAATCAATCGAATTGTCACATTATTGTGATTTTTGTTAATGGAAAACGTACCCAGACTTTGCTCTGTTCATCAATAGCTTAATAAAGATACAAATTTCAAGGGCATTTATTATCTAATAACTATGCCAAGAAAAAGTTAAGTTGGAGTTGACGTTTCAAAATAGACCAAAAGCTCAGTTTGAGTTAATGAGGAATTCACTATTATCTTTTTACAATGTAATATTTTGAATCGCGAGTTCAATTCGAGTTTGTAAATATACTGAAATAATAATAACAATAATAATGATAATAATGATAATAATAATAATAATAATAATAATAATAATAATATTGTTACTAGCCAAGCTACAACCCTAGTTGGAAAAGCAAGATGCTCTACGCCAAAGGGCTCCAACAGAGAAAAATAGCCCAGTGAGAAAAGGAAATAAATAAATGATGAGAAAAATTAACAATAAATCATTCTAAAAACAGTAACAACGTCAAAACACATATGTCATATATAAACTATACAACGACTTATAATAATTATAACTAGGAGACCAAACGGATTTATCAATGACATACTCCGTGTACTGAAAACAAAATAAGTACCTTGAAGACAAATAGTTGATAATACAAGCAATAATATGATTTTAAAGATTAACAAGATTTTAAATTATTTCTGTAAGTTTTTTTATTCGGCTCTAGTATGTGAAGTTTGACTTTGCGCTGTCTGCTATGTTGTTAAGTAACCATTGCACAAGTATACAAAATTACCGTGTCTAAGTGTATATTTCCTATTTCCAATAAGTTATGCAATGTAATTTAACATTATTTTCTAATTGTGATACAAAACATGTGTAACAACGATAAAAAAGACGCAATCAATTTACGTAAAATATAAGGATAAACCAGATTAGTAAAGGACTGGTAAAAAAAAATGAGCCTTATCTCTCTCTCTCTCTCTCTCTCTCTCTCTCTCTCTCTCTCTCTCTCTCTCTCTCTCTCTCTCTCTCTCAAAACTAAAGATAAGATAACCTATAATCTTGACATATACAAAAATAACTCGCTCGATAATTTTTTGTAATTTCGATCAATAATTTACATTATTATTATTATTATTATTATTATTATTATTATTATTATTATTGTTGTTGTTGTTGTTGTTGTTGTTGTTATTATTATGACTATTATTAATATTTGCTAAGCTGCAACCCTAGTTAGAAAAGCAGGATGCCATAATCGCACAGGCTCCAACAGGGAGGAAACAAGGAAAAATTAAATATTTTAAGAACAGTAACATCATTAAAATAAATATTTCCTTGATAAACTATAAAAACTTTAACAAAACAAGAGGAATAGAAATAAGATACAATTCTGTGCCCGAATGTACCCTCAAGCAAGAGAACTTTAACCTAAGAGAGTGGAAGACCATAGTACAGAGGCTATGGCACTACCCAAGACTAGAAAACAATAGTTTGATTTTGGTTTGTCCTCCTAGAAGAGCTGCTTACCAAAGCTAAAGAATCGCTTCTACCCTTACCAAGAAGAAAGTAGCTACTTAACAATTACAGTGCAGTAGTTAACCCCTTGACCAAAGAAGAATTGGTTGGTAATCTCAGTGTTGTCAGGAGTATGAGGACAGAGGAGAATATGTAAAGAATAGGCAAGATTATTCGGTGTATGTGTGGTCAAAAGGAAATATGAACTGTAACCAGAGAGAGAGAGAGAGAGAGAGAGAGAGAGAGAGAGAGAAGAGAAGAGAGAGAGAGATCCAATGTAGTACTGTCTGGCCAGTTAAAGGACACAATAACTCACTAGGGATAGTATCTCAACGGGTGGCTGGTGCCTTGACTAACCTAATACTATAAACATTACATATTCACATGAGGAAACAAGAACACTAAAAATCATGAAATTATACGGGATTAATCTCAGGAAAATGTTTCTATGAAAAGGAAGAGTGATTAGGATCAATGTATATACAAACGACTTGATGCAGTTCAGTAAACGGAAATTTTGTGTTTCCGATAAACAGACATTCACAATAAACACCAGTCATTCATATGATTAATTAAACACTAAAAAAATCATAATGTATTCGGTGATTCATTTCTCTCTCTCTCTCTCTCTCTCTCTCTCTCTCTCTCTCTCTCTCTCTCTCTCTCTCTCTCTCTCTCTCTCTCAACACTTCAAACAGATAGAAATAAGTTTTTACGTTTTATGGAATGTAACATATGTTTTTTATAGTAATTGTAACCGCCCCCCCCCCCCCTCTCTCTCTCTCTCTCTCTCTCTCTCTCTCTCTCTCTCTCTCTCTCTCCAAACAGATAAAAATGAGTTTATATGGTGTAACATGAGTTTTTTTTTAGTAATTGTAACCCCCTCTCTCTCTCTCTCTCTCTCTCTCTCTCTCTCTCTCTCTCTCTCTCTCTCTCTCTCTCTCTCTCTCTCAATCAAAAAATCATAGGAAAGAGCTATTTTTGGAAACCTGAAAGTAAAACCACTAGATGACGAATCTTTTGTAACCTTCGTCTCGCGGGCATTTATTTCTTCTTGGGCTGTTCTATTCGATTCACTTTACCGTTCTTTTCAATTTCTAATCCACAATATCCTCTTTAACATCCTCTGAATAATGTTAGTGAACATCTGGATGTTAGTCAATGTCAAAAGATAATGTTAGCCAACCTCTGACAGACCAGGCATGCTATGTTTGGATGCATTCATGGCTGAAGAGAGCAGTTAAGAGATGATTGACTATGGTCAATTTCTTTTAATGAAGCGCATTTGCACCGACTCGCACCGGTGCCCTTTTAGCTCGGAAAAGTTTCCTGATCACTGATTGGTTAGAATTATCTTGTCCAACCCATCAGCGATCAGGACACTTTTCCGAGCTAAAAGGGAACCACTGCGAGTCGGTGCAAATCTGCCTCGCTAAAAAAAAATGATTATAGTGGTTCTTATAAGTTTTGTCTGAACAAAACCTACAAAATGGAATTCTGCATCATTCTCACATCTTTCCCATCGATTTCTATCTGCTCTAGTATCCGTATAAAGGCTACATGTCTAACCCGATCAAAAGCCTTTCCATAGTCAACAAAACAAACATTCTCAAAATAAAAATTGCATTTCTTGTCCCTTTATCTCTCATAAAACCGTACTGTTCATTGTCAATCTCTGGGAGCATCTTATTTCTTATTTTATTCAAGACAACTTTTAGAATTACTTTTTGTGATCTAACTCATGATACTGATGGACAGGCTTTTACTGCACTCAGGTGTTCTTGGTATTTTTGGTGTTGTGATAAATGTTAATTTATACATCTGTGTTGCAGGCCTTACATCTTCATATACCGGGTATTCCCTCCACAATCTCTATTAATATCTCAATTATGTACTCTACTTGAGCTACCAACATTTCTGCTGCTGCTATTTCGTCATCCCCTGTTTTTTTACCGCTTATCATTTGCTTAAAAGCTTCCTATACCTCTGATTTGATTATATTTAGTCCCTCTCCATTGTCATTCAATTCCAGTAGCTCTAGCCTTGTCATTGTGGTAACATAACTGTTAGGTTCTAACAGAGAAGCGAGATGAATGCAAATGAGTCTTAGTCAACAAATAACAAGCATATATACAAGCAGTTGAGAGCAACAATGTCGCAAAAATTCAAACAATATGAAACATGCGATGGAAGGCTTAAATAGGTTTTTCTATTATTAGTGCGGGAGACAACGAGGGGTAAAAGAGGAATAGCATTACAGTGTATGAGTGTGTGAAAAACGTTTGAGACATGGCTCTTCTCCTAAAAACACATACCTGTGAAATAGGTGCCCTGCTCTAGATATGTAAACTGTAGGCGGGTCATCTTGCAAGAGATACGCAGATTGTAGACGATCAACAGAGACCCAATCTTCTTTACTACGAATATTAAAAAACCTTTGGTGTCCACAAGGAAAGGGCTCATGTAGGGGGGGGGGGTGGCATCACCAATGGCTTGCTAGTGTCGGTGCGCAAGATGTGCTTTGCTTTGTGTAAATTTTTCGGTATGTGTTGCTTTAGTGAGGACTTGTAAGTCTGCCCGCAGGGAAAATTTTTTCCACAACGGGACATAAGCAGTTTAGATTATCGGAGGAAGTTGCAGATGAAAAATTCATCAGTGACGACCAATGGATCGACATAAAGCATTTCAGCTGCTGAGACATTCAGGGCATCCTTAGGAGTGGTCCTTAATCCCAGGACGACCCAGGGAAGTTGAGTAAACCAGTTGGAGTCATTGCATCGGGACATCAAGGCTGCTTTGATGGTGCAATGAAAATGTTCAACCATTCCGTTGGCTGCAGGGTTGTAGGTGGTTGTCTGATATAGGGTGATGCCTAGGAGATTTGCTGATGAAGTCCAGAATTGAGAGGTAAGTGGTACTCCTGTCAAAACTAATATGCTCAGGGATACCAAATCTCACTATCATCCCTGAGAGTGAGGCAGATGTACATGAGGCGGACATTGCAGTTTGCCAATGAGTGCAGCAGTCAATAATGGTAAAAAGGCAACAGTGTCATTGTGATGTGGGTAGGGGACCTACTACTTCGACATGATTGTGAGCAAAACGACGCTGAGGTTGAGGAAAGGTGTCAACTACTAAATCCGTGTGCCAAAGAACTTTTGAAGTTTGGCATGAAGTACAGGCGTGGACCTAATCCTTAGCCTCCTTAGTATTTCCACCCAAAATGAACTTCATCTTCAGTAGCTGTGCAGTAGATTGTGCCAATCTACTCCACAGCTACTGAAGATGAAGTTCATTTTGGGTGGCATGTCAGAGGCCATAGATGATGTCAAACACGTGTTAACGCATCGGGGCAGGTTTCCACGGTTGGGGCCTACCAGTACTGATATCACAGAGGAGGATGGCGTTGGAGTCGTTGAAGGCAATGTCTTCCCAACGGAGAGATGTGCAGGATGTCTTACATGCTTGGTACTCTGGATCTTTTCATTGAGCTTCTGCCAAGGTGTTGTAATCCAATCTCAGGTGAATGGTGGCTAATGTGTTTCTTGACAGGGCATCCCAATGATGTGTATGGGTGCTGCTGTATTCAGCCACGGCAGAGAGATGTCGGCATTCACAGGCGGATCAGGCATCAGACTGACATGTGAAGGCGTACACCAGAGGCAGTGGTCCATGCGAATGAGAAGGGACGCACCTTCTAAGATGTGGCAAAAGTGAAGGACAGCCAAATGTACTGCCAGCAATTCGCAGTCTAAGGTAGAGTAGCCGGATTCCACCTTGGACACTTTTCTACTGAAGAAGGGCAATGGATGGGGTGAGCCGTTGACAACCTGCTCGAGCACTGCATCAATAATGATGTCACTGGCAACGGTGGAGAGGAGAGGGGTATGTGGCACGGGAAAAGCGAGACCAGCAGCAGTTGATAGGACATTCTTTGTGTTACAGAGGCCGCTTCCTGAAGGGGACCCCACTTCAGTTGTGTTGCCTTGCCCTTTAGGGAGGTGTAGAAGCGACAAGAGTGGCAGTAATGGCTGCCAGAAACCTGTGATAATAGTTTATCAAGTCCAAGAATTATTGGAATGCTTTGGTGGTCGAGGGCGTGGGGAAGTTGTAAACAGCTGATGCTTTCTCAGGGAGGGAGTGGAGGCCTTCAGGAGTGATGTGGTACTTTTTCAGGAGTGATGGGGTACTCTAAGACTGATACTTTGTTGGTGCCAAAGGTACACTTGTTGTATCGGGCTACAAGTCTGTTCTGTTGTAGGCCGTCGAGAACAATGTGTAGGTGACGGAAATGTTCCTCTTTGGAGGAAGAGAACACAAATATGTCATCCACGTGACATAGGCAGAAGGGGAGGTCACCCAAGATGACATCCATGAGGCATTGAAAAGAGGGTCCAAGCATTACAAAGGCCAAATCAGGAGTAACTGAATGCGTATGTACCAAAGGGGGGTAGTGATGGCAGTCTTGGAGATGTTTTCTAGGTTCCTGGGCACCTGATAATACCCCTTCAAGAGGTTAAGAGTGGAGAAAATCTTCGCTTCATGGAAGTAGGAGTTAACGTCGGCAATGTTGGGAAGGGGGTAGTGATCCAGTTCTGTCTGCACGTTAAGATGCCTGTAATCCTGACAAGGGCGCAGGGAACCACCCTTCTTTGGAACGATGTGTAAGGGTGATGACCATGGGTTTGAGGACCTATTCAGCAAG
Organism: Palaemon carinicauda; assembly: GCF_036898095.1. Taxonomy (NCBI): domain Eukaryota; kingdom Metazoa; phylum Arthropoda; class Malacostraca; order Decapoda; family Palaemonidae; genus Palaemon; species Palaemon carinicauda. The sequence continues at coordinate 15,180,604 of NC_090755.1, forward strand.
ACACATTTCTTCCATTTTGGCGAATGTTTGTTTAGCCACTGCCAAACAATACAGGGCCACACGTCTGAATCTGGCAAACACCGGGGGACCCGTCATCATGATATGGTGATAAATATCGTGGTTGGCAGGAACCATGGGCATTTGCTGAAGTTCTGGATGGAAGATTTTCGGGTACGATGTTAGGTGGGTGTAGGCCTCTGTGGGTGTGCTGATGTGGAGTGCGAGGTCGGAGGAGGCAGGTTGAAGAGGTGTTGACGAGTATGAGTCAGCGTTGACTAACCCTCAATGTGTCACATCAACCAGAAGGTGGAAACGTGTGAGGAAATCCTCACCAAGTAGTGGCAATGTTACGTAGGCAACAAGGAATTTTCGATGGCATTTGGCATCCCAAACGACAATGTGAGTGTCTCATACCAGTGGGTGGGGATATCAGATTCATTGGCAGCTACCAGGTGGACGTCAGCAGGCTTAGAATGACTACGTCGTGTCTCAAAGAGTGGCTTTGGTAGATGGGAACGGAAAGCACCCGTGTCTACTAAAAACCACACACCCGTGCCTGCATCATATAAAAAGAACAAGTTAATGACAGGGGAGGCCACCACCACAAGTAATGGTCTACTTACAAGTTTTTGGGCCACTGACAACCAACCGTACATTTCTTCGCAGCAGCCCTGAGTCTGGAGTGATAGTAGCAAAAATGCGACTGATGGGCGTCAGTAAGTGGCTATAGAGGTCATTGGTTGGGGGTGTGAACAAGGGGTAGCATGTGTGTGTGGTAGGCGGATTTGTCACTATTCCGACATGTTATGACTTGGGCGTCAGTGTCCTATCGCATTCACATTTCAGCTTCGGTCGGTGTTGAATGGTTGTCCTTTTCATCAAGAGTGGAGGCGTTGTTGGAGATCTTGAAGGTAGTAAAGTGGCTGTCCATAAGGGCATCAAATTTGGTCATCAGTTCCTTCATGGGCAAGGTATTAACATCGGGGATGATGGCATGGACAGGTTCGGGTAAGCGTTGTACCCAAAGCGTACAAAGCAGGTTCACTTCTCGAGGAGAGCCATCTGTGGCAGGTTGCAGGCAAACGATACTGATCATTTCTCTAAGAGAGCTGGAAAAGCTTGACTATACGGGTGGCTGGCGATGGTGAGTACTGCTCCATGAGGTATCTTTTGAGGGCGTCACACAATATTAGGGGCATCCCCCGGTCACAAAGCCAATCAGAGATTTCTGGGAAAGTGTCCTTGGGAATTGCCACGAGGACATAGTCAGCTTTGCTGCTTGAGTGAGTCATGCCCTTGATTCGAAACTGAACTTCAGCGAACACTTCTCTGCTGGCGAAGGGCAGCAGTTTTATCGAGACGGCATATGTCAAAGAGTCAGGTTCAGTGGGCGGCATTTTAAAAAGGGTAGGGCGAAGCACTGGGTGAAAAAAGGCAGTGTGGGACAGTCATTTTAGGGTCGCCAATGTGGCACGTAGCTGTTAGGTTTTAACCGAGAGGCGAGGTGAACATGAGTGAGTTTTATTAAACAGATAATGAGATTATATACAGGTATTTGAAGGCAACAATGTATAAAAAATTCAAACAATATGAGACATGCAATGGCAGGCTTTTACATGTTTTTATATTATCAGTGCGGGTGAGAACGAGAGATAAGAAAAAGCAGTAGCATTAAAGTGTATGAGCATGTATGAAACGCATGGGATACATCATCATCAAACAATTCTCCTATATATTCATTCTGTTCATCTCACCAATATTTCTTTTGATTCCATAACCATAGTTCCATCAACTTTTTAGATATTTCTTTTTTTTTAAGCAATTTCTATCACTTTATCAGACTTTCTCTGTTCATCTCCCCCACCCAAATCTTCTACCACTTCACAACTCCTATCCATCCATCTCTCATTTACTGTAATGCATTCCCTCTTAATAGTTCTATCCAAAGCTCTAAATATATCTTCATTATACCTTTGTGTTTCCTTCTATCATCCATCATCATCAAGGTAATATAGCATAATTGAAGTCTCAGGCTTGATTAAAGTTATTTTAAAATACACCAATAATTCAGGTAGAGTTGATGTTTTATAATGAAACATAACTTCAGCCACGAGTTAAATTCAAGTTAATGTTTTGAAATGCACCACGAGTTGTTATTAAAAAAAATACTCCACTAACTTATTTTGATATTGTGTTTTAAAATAAACCAAGAATTCATTTTGACTTGAAATGTTTTAAAACATGACACAAGTTCAGTTCAAGATAATTTTTAATAATAAATTTCCTTCTGCCAGACACTGGATGCATTTTCCTCATGTTAATTCCCTGAAATATGTATATGACTTTAGTAATAATAGTCTTATCTAAAACATTCTATAGGTATTCGTATCATTACTATGCAGAGACCTATATTTTTGGCTATCAATGACGCAGAATATCTGTGAATATATGATTCACATAATACTTCTTTCTTTCGTATACAATATTATTCGTAAAATATATACTAGATTGTGTAGAAAATAAATTTTCATTTTATGCACAAAACAACCAACAGCTCCTTAAGTACGGTAAACCCATGAACATAGACTAACTCGGAACAACCATAATCATGATACATTGTGTTCAAGCCATGGACAGCGAAGAGCTAATTAAAACTATTCTTTCAAGGAAATTTACTTTTATCATTCAAAATACTAAACAGAAATCTCAAAATTAGAAGTCATTACATCTATTTTTCCATAGCATATTCACTTTAGAGCTCAAATCACCTACCCAGAGATTTTAAGACGAGAGGTAATTTACTAATCATGTCATCTGCAGTAAACTTTCAAATGGAAAGTCAATTGGAATTCAAGTCACGTAACAGAACAGATCAAATAAGAGGTGATTTAGAATTCAAGTCAACTAGCAGATGCTTTCAAATCTAAGGCCATTAAATCTATTCCTAATAAACATATATATCTCAGAAGTCAAATTGCCTAACAGAAACTTGAGTTAAATGACATTTAAATTCAAGTCGCCTAACATAAACTTTTAATTTAAATTACATTTAAATTTAAGTCACCTAACGGAAAATTTTAATTTAAATTACATTTAAATTTAAGTCACCTAACAGAAAATTTTACTCTAAATTACATTTAAATTCAAGTCACCTAACAAACCTTTAATTTTAATCACATTTAAATTCACGTCACCTCAAAAAAATTTCAATTTAATATGACATTTAAATTCAAGTCACCTAACAAAGTTTTAATTTAAATTACATTTAAATTCAAGTCGTCAAACAGAAATTTTTGATTCGGAGGTCATTTCAAGTCCCTTAACAAAAAGTTTCAAATGAGAGGTAATTTACAATTCAAGTGATTTAAAAGACATTTTCTTGCAAGTTACCTTACCGAACCCTTACAAATTTTTAAGCAAGACGTCATAAAATTTCCAACAGAAACTTTCAAGTAAGGGATCTTATAGAATTCAAGTTATGAAAAGAAACAATCAAGAGGTCATTTAAATTTCCTAACAGAACCTTGCAAACAAAGCCCTTAACAGAACTTTGAAATGAGAGATCATTAAATTTACTTCTACTTGGCAAATTAGCCTTAGACTGTGGCCTAGAGGTAACGTCTCCTTGGTGATCGCCAGACTTGGTTTCGAGTCCCATTCAAACCCGTCCTTGTGACCTAAGGATGGGGGGTTTGGAGGAGCCTTTACAGTAGGTCTATATGTTGAGTCATCAGCAGGCATTGCCTGGCCCTCCCTGGCCCTAGCTTGGGTGGAGAGGGTACTTGAGCGCTGATCATATGTATTCATGGTCAGTCTCTAAAGCATTGACCTGATTGCTAGGGCAATGTCACTATCCCTTCCCTCTGCCACTCATGAGCGGCCTTTAAACCCTAAAATGACAGGTCATCTAGCATTGAAGTCACCAACCAGAAACATTCAATTTATAGAAGATTTAGAAATCGTCACCAGGCAGAAAACTTCAAATGAAGACATCGTTTAGAATTCTTACCAGTTAAAGTTCTTTCAAATGTGAAGTCATTTATAATTCTTATGGAAACTTTAGAACGAGAGGTCTTTTCCCCTCTTTCTTGAGTTCTGATGAAACATAATCCACAGAAGTTTATTTTTTTGTTCCTGTTGTGTGCTGGTAACTTACAAAATGCCTTTCCAATCTAATCTAAAATACTACAGCAACCCTAGATCAAATGAGGTCTGTCCTTAACCTTTGACTAGAATAAATGGCATCTTGTCTAGCTTCTGCTCATTATACTGTACTTCTACTGGTGATGAACCTATTACCTTAATATCATATAAACTGTAATCCTTTAAGACTCCATTAGTGGTTTCTACGAGAAAATAAGATCAGGAATAGTCCTTGCTGTTCTCTCAATCATATCTGATACATCAGCTGTTATGTCAACTTGCATTTTAATTGACCAAACATTTAATGTCCCTTCTACAGTACCATGAGATTTTTTTTTTTTTTTTTTTTGCATCTTTACATATACTGTATAGCTATTCATCAGGATACAACATTTGGCAACAAGGATGTAATGCAGATATCAACAGAATATATTTCATATCCACTGGTAGGCAGCTTAGCAGTAAACTGTATATTGTAAAATAGATGTTATAGCTAATCATCCAACTACAATATTTATTTTTCAATATGCAGTTAACAGATGACCTGTTTACTTATCAATGGCAAATAAATTATGTTATGAACTGAATTGTATCCTAGTCACCGAAATCTCCATGCATTGTAGGCGAAAATGAGAAATTCCGTTTATTAAGGTCTTTATCGATAAAAACCTTATGTGCCTAATACATGACTGTTGCCATAAAAAAAGCAGAAGTGATTAAAACCAAATAATGAGCATCATAGTATAAATTACGGTTCATTTCCCCTTTATCTACCCCAAATAATCTGGTCTATTCTTTACATATTCTCCTCTGTCCTCATACACCTGACAACACTGAGATTACCTAACAATTCTTCTTCAACCAAGTGCACTGTAACTGTTCAGCGGCTACTTTCCTCTTGGTAAGGGTAGAAGAAGAGAGACTTTATCTATGCTAAGCAGCTATTCTAGAAGGATACTCCAATATCAAACCATTGTTCTCTGGTCTTGGGTAGTGCCATAGCCTCTTCCCATGGTCTTCCACTGTCTTGGGTTAGAGTTTTCTTGCTTGAGGGTACACTCGGGCATGCTATTCTATCTTATTTCTTTTCCTGTTGTTTTGTTAAAGTTTTTATACTTTATATAAGAAATATTTATTATAATGTTGTTAGTGCTCTCAAAATATTTCATCTTTCCTTGTTTCCTTTCCTCACAGAGCTATTTTCCCTGTTGGAGCCCCTTGGCTTATAGCATCCTGCTTTTCCAACTAGGGTTGTAGCTTAGCAAGTAGTAGTAATAATAATATTATTATATCTGATTACTGGAGGTAAATCCATAAAATGGTATGCTTTTTGAGAAAATCTTAATAGAACCTAATACTGAATTATATTTGCAGCATTACTTACATGGTTCAAGTTATACACATGTAGATGCTTGGATATTGCACAATATTTGTATTGCTATGCTGTTACATAGGACATTCATATAAAATGCAATTACTTACAAATCACATACATAACAGTAGACACATTTCAGAATCTTCCTCTTCAAGTAAAATTAACTTTTACTTTCACCTCAAAACAATCCAGTATCTAGCCAACTTTCGTTGGTTTTCGAAAAATATAGTTACTAATTGTTGGTGTAATTGATTATTAACCATTTTCACCCCGTCCATCAATTCACAAGGCAAAACATGCTGAACATCATTGATTCATTGTAAGGATTTCTCATGATAATAAATACCTGTATGAATTTTCAATTCCAGCATCTTATGTCATCCAGTTACGCAATAACACAATGTGTATTTTTCAAAGGTGTGCACTCAACTGTACGGCTTCTTCATGATTTTACTTTGAACAATGATATTTTAGAGCTTAATAATTTTCCTTTAACAGGTGATTTCACAACAGTCTTATTTAAATAATAGAAACAGTGCTTGTATGCATTAGCAGAGTTCCTAATTAGAAGCGGAACAGTACTTTGTAGAGCACATTCCTCCATTCTGCATTAGGTCATAGACACCCGTTGTGTCTTGTCATTACAATCATGGGCGATCCAGTGGCTGTGGAAGAACCTCCTCAATCAGAGCCAAGAAATGGGCCAGACCAGGTATGAAACCTTTGTATTTTACTCATTTCATTCCCTGTACAAGGATGCATATAACAAAAAGGCTCAGATATTAGTTTACCAGATCATGCTTTACTGATTTAATTACCTATCTTTTATTTTTTTTAGACCTTGGAATGTTTAGTATTACATTTTACAGATCCTGCCAGCTACTTGCATTAAGACTTCAGAGGCTCATGAGCCTGTGCAACTACAGATGGCTGAGGAGGGACCAGCATCAGAAAAACCCGTCTCAGTTCACACAATGTTGAAGGAAATAGCCACAAATTACTCAGAGCATCCTGCACTTGCAATTAAGAGGGAGGGAGACTGGAAGTACGTAAATACAGTACTCTAATGTGTAAACCTAAGAAAAATTATATTGTACATACAATTTTGTAATATATATGCCAATGGGACAGGTAACCAAATCCACTTATGCAGCCCGAGACTGAAGGTAATGTAGAAAAGAATGAAAAAAAAAATGAGTCTTAAACCCAATGTACTTAAATTTTGAGAAGACCCCATTTGGGAAATAGCACCAGTTGCTTACAATATCACAGATAATCTAAGTAATTTGTATTTTTCTTAACTATATAACCCCGAGTCCTTTATTATGAGTATGACTTCAGTGAAGCTTGAACAACCATTGAAATTCAACGAGAGTTATAACTAGCAATGGGTGGCAGAGAAGCCCAGCCCACCCATTAGTCAGTTAGTCAGTGAGAGTAGCACTTTTGGCCTTAGGCCTGGGACTTGCAGATGGTTCAGATGTAAAGTGTAACTTAGGGGAATCAGGTTTGTATAGTTAGGAAAAATAAAAATTACTTGAAAAACGTGATTTGTTCCTACACAAATACAAACTAGTGTCCTTTAATAGAAGTTATCCTTAGGAGGGAAGAAGTCCTTATGAATCCAATTTTTGGTTAGAACAAAAGTGATGACTCCTCCAACCTCCTAATGATCTGCATAGGGATGCCACACACTTGTTAGGTTAGGATCATACCAAGAATGTGTGGTACTTGGCCACAGGATATGATGCCCGATTGTATTCTTAGCTATTGTAAGAAATGGGGTTTGAATATATCCTTGCTATCATACCACTTGTTAGGAAGGATGGGGGAGAAAGAAGCGAGATAGTTTTAAAAAAAAGAGTGGGTAGAAAGAAGCGAGATACTTTATAAAAAAAAAAAAAAAAAAAAAAAAGAGTGGGTAGAAAGAAGTAAAGAAGGCCAGTCATTATACCTTTCATTACAAGGATAATTTGAAGCAGCTATCTTAAATCAGATGTTTCTTGTCCTGTGAGAGCTGGCTACACAACACACACAGCAGCCACCACAGGACTAATGGTAAAGTTATCCAAAGACTTATTTGTATACTCTTGTAGGTAGTGGGAGGTAAAGGTTGTTTGACATTTCCAAACTCTTACCTTTAATACCTTAGCAACTGAGATGTTCTCCTGAATGCTAGGATGGAGGCAATATCTCTTACTCCATGAGCCCTTGCCTAAGATGGACCTTCAAGCCCCTTGGTAGAAAGATAGGTACGTTAGATGGTATCACAAACCCCCAACAACACAGTATTCTTTGATATCTTTCTTTTGGAAGCAAGTCAACGTGATTCCTTCTGAACACCTCCTGAAGAGACAAATTGGAGAAGGACTCATACCTGGAATCGTTGACAACTAGGTTTCGAATCTTGGTCACGAACTCAGGAACAAAAGTAAAGGAGATCTACTTCCATCCTTCTGAAATGACCTATGCCATATAAGGTGCCATGATGTCCTGCTAATGCTAGCAGAAAAACAGTCTTGATTGTCAGAACTCTGTCTGATTAGCAATTTAAATGCTCAAATGGGTCACACATAGGAAACTTGAGAACACGGGTCACATCCCTCTCAGGGGGCTGAGGTTCTTGGATGGACAATACTGCTTGAAGCTCCTCATGAGCATAGACAGTTCCCATTAAGGCCAAGTGATAGCCTTTCACCACTGAAGCTGAGAAACTTCTCTTGGGAAAGACATATGAGAAAATCAGCAATTAATTGGAGAGAGGTTCTGACTGGAGAAGTATCTCTTTTACAACACCAATCATAGAAGATGGCGCCCTTTCCTTGGTAAATAGATGCAGAGGATCTTTGCAGGTATCCAGACATCTCTTGTACAGTGGCTCATAAAAAGCCTTTCACTCAAAAGAGAGGCTGGATGATAATCTCCACCTGTGAAGTGCAAATTACTTCCCCGAGAGATATAATCTCTGAAGGTAGAGCTGACAAGCGAAGAGTGGGCTACCATGCTGGTTTTCTAAGCACCTCGCAAAGAAGCATCCACAGATCTGGATACCAATCACCCCACTGCCACCAGGGTTCCCCCTGAGACTCAATGTCATCAACACTGTTGATTATTCAGCAAATCCAGCATAAGGGAGGAACGGCATACTCGACCAGAATGTCCTAAGGGTGTGCAATAGTAGCCTTGAATATGGGGAACAGAACACCTAAAGTTTCCTGTTTAACCATGTGGCAAAAAAGGCCTACTGTCGGTGATCCCAAGAGACCAAGATCCTTTCTGACGCATGAGGATTTAGGGACCACTCCGAACCTACAACCTGACCCCTGGTGACTGCACCTTTTTGGTAGTACATTCTCTGTTTTTTAATGAATTTTGGTGACAACTCTACATCACTGTCCACTGCCTAGATGTGCACTTGCTTCATCAAAAAACTGTACGATACAGTTCCTTTTTGCTTGCTGATGTACAATACTACAGTCCTGTAATGTTGTCACTCATCAACACTACTGTGTCTCTATTACAATCCTTTGAAAAACTTGCAGTGCTTTAACACTACTCACATTTTCAACAGATTGATATGCTGGTTCATTTCCTCTAAAGACCACATCCCTAAGGTGACTTGATCCCTCACCTAGGTGTATGACCCAACCATCCTTGCATGTGTCCAAGAACAGAAGCAAACCTTTAGGTGGGGAATCGAGGGGAACTCCACTGGTGAGGTTATTTTTGTCATTGAGCCACCAAGAAAAATTGCTCCATACTTCCTGCTCCACTAGAATAAGATGGGATGAGAGATCGCTGAATGACAATTAGTGATGCTTCAGACACCACTGAAGCGATCACTAGTGGAGATGCCCATGTGGAACACGTTTCTCAAATGAAGAAAGATCTCCCAGAAGACACTGAACTGCTATGCCAGAAGTTCTCAACTGAACAAGAATGTAAACACTACCTAGCTAAGACCAGGAACAGTCACTTGTCGATATACCACAACAGTTGTATCATATTTGAGTGGGCCCAAGCTGAGACTAGAATGAAATTAGTATGAACACTTGGGGGAGAAGCACTGATGGATGTGTACTTGGAAATATGGGTAATTCAGATCCATCAAAAACATGTTTTCCTTTTTCATGGCAGACTACAGGATACTTGCCATCTCCATGATGAACTGTGTTTGATAAACTTGTTCAGCAGCAAGGTGTCAATAACTTGTCTGCTCTCCCTAACTGTTATCTCCACCACGATGGTAAACTATAAAATCTTGGAGAACCATCTTAAATAACTTTAAGCACATTCTTCTCTTCCTTTGCTTACACCACTGCTGCCAAGGCCAGAGCTTTCAGCAATTTCAGAGGGTAACTTTGGAACACCACCAGAGGGCAAGTGGTGTTAGGTCAAAGATCTTTTGAAGGATAGGCAGTATACATCCTGAAGGAATTCTACAACCCTATACTCTGCTTCATATCACTTTCCAATTGCCCAATGGTAAGTATCCCTGAAGGAAGAGACTGCTAACTTCAGCCTTCCTTTACCCCCTTACCTTTTCTGCCCCTCCTGAACTGGCCAGGTTGGGGATGAAAGGCTGGAGTACTGTCCATGCCTTACTTAGATAAAAAAAAAAAATCACCTAGAGATCCTGATTGGGCTTTTGAAGCAGCCGTAGCTTTCCTAAAAGCCAACCCTGATGGCCTGGCAGCTACCAGTCTCGCCACAGTTGCCTTTGAAGTGCCTGGATTCCGTGCCTAGTAAGTATCCCTGAAGGAGGAGACTGCTAACTTCAGCCTTCCTTTACCCCCTTACCTTTTCTGCCCCTCCTGAACTGGCCAGGTTGGGGATGAAAGGCTGGAGTACTGTCCATGCCTTACTTAGATTAAAAAAAAAAAAATCACCTAGAGATCCTGATTGGGCTTTTGAAGCAGTCGTAGCTTTCCTAAAAGCCAACCCTGATGGCCTGGCAGCTACCAGTCTCGCCACAGTTGCCTTTGAAGTGCCTGGATTCCGTGAAACTAACTGCAAGGTTGACGAGGGATCATGGCTAGTCTTCCCCACGTCACTGCTGTTGCTTCTACGCTCACTTGAGGAAAGAGAGTTGTAGCCTCCAGTACGAGTGTGGGCATCCTGCCCAACTCACTTGGAGAATTAGGAAATAACTATATCCCTCATCTCAAGGACCCAATTGGCCCACTGGTTAGGTGACTATGAAGGTCACCACCTCTGAATCAGACAGAACCAAATCTCTGTACTTTGCTAACATCTCAGGATTTGACAAATCCTGTGTACTGTAGTGGGAAATTAGTCAAATGTACTAGGCCATTGAGTGACCCAGGAAGCTACTGGGAGGCTGGTTTACATTCAGCAGACTCAAGAGTGGAAAAGACTATGCCTACAGCCTTGAGTCTCTCCGCAGGCAATCCAGCCGTCAAAGCAGAAACTGAGTAATTAACAAGAAGAGGAGATGGACTTGTACCCTAAAGCATGTAAGAACTCCATTGTTGAGCTAAAAGGGGGGGGGGGTAGGAACTTAATTGAATGGGTAGACCCAAATGAATTCTCAGGCTCAGAAATACAATAATTCCCTCTGCGAGCAAGCAAGTTATGACAGTGGCAACTCCAATGAGGTCCTTGACCCTAGAGAGGTGCCAAAACCCCCATCAATAACCATAGATCCCACTGTCACAGAAGCCACGGTATTCTCTCTAAAAGTTCATTGGATTCACAAATGAGTGGAAGTCTAGAGTTCTCCACCCCCAACATCATGAGAATTTTTAAAATGTGAGACATCTTCCTTGCAAGGAAGATCTCAATAATCACCTCTGGAGACAGTCCTCTCCTTAAAGAACAAGCACGATTCAGAATGAGAACAGAGACGTTAGTGTACCCTGAAGAGGTGGAAGGGAGCCCAAATTGACTATCAGCCTCCCCTTTAAAAACAGAACTGCTTTTGGCACTCATGCCACAAGAGACTGATGACGTACAGTACACCTTAGTCTCTGTGGTATGTGAACACAGTATTGGGTGGAGTGCAAGCATGTTTCATACATAACAGTCACCAGGTGGTGAAAGACCTTGTAAACGATCGCCCACAAGTGATGGAACATCTTGGTGCTGAGAGTGGTCCTGGGTGGTCTTGGGTAGTCATCTGCCTCACATGAGCCTGAGAACTTCCCGAAGGGTGGAGTTGCTATACTTGGAAAGATCAGGTGACAGGTGATCTCATTCAGGACAATGTACACATCTGGGAGCATCTCTGCTTTCCCAGGAGTCACAAAGAGAATGATCACAAGGTGACTGATCATAAGGGAACCAATCATGCTTTGACCAATCACAATGTGACTGATCACCATGTCACCAATCACAAAATCAATCATGAGTAGACCTGACCACAAGGAAACTGAGAAGACCAAGGACCATTTTGCTGAACACACTCATGTATGGTAATGTCTTTCTCTCGTGAAAAAGTGAAGGCTGATCGTTGGATCCTTTCACCATGGATGTCTATTGTGCATACCTGATTAAACCCCACCACAAATTAACCTCTCTCATTTTAAAACCGATGTATCTTCAGCGAATTGAGGGTTGTGGTGGCCGATGTGTTAACATCCCCACCTGGTGAATGCCAGACTGGGGTTCAAGTCCCACTCAAGTTCATTAGTTTCTTTGGTCACTGCAATCTCACCATCCATATGAGCTAAGGATTTAATGGTTGCTACCATTGCCTGCACCTCCTTGGTCCTAGCTTGGGTGGAGAGGGGGCTTGGGTGCTTATCATATGTATATACAGTATGGTCAGTCTCAATAACATTGTCTTGCTTGATACGGCAATGTCACTGTCCCTTGCCTCGCAATTCATGAGCAGAATTTAAACCTTTAAAGGGACTGGCATGTACCTCAAGTATCCAGGAGAAAAGAAGCATCCTTCATCCTGACCGAAAGTGCACATGCTTTGTCAGGTACAAAATTCAGCAACAGTAGCAGGAATTTAAACTCCTGTACCACATACTGAAATACCTTCCTCCAGTCAGAGTCTCGCATGACTCCTGCCAATTGGTCTTTCTAGACTTGTTCGACGATTTCTTCTTCTTAGAAATAGCAGCATCTGAAGTTGAGGAACAGGAGGTGGAATACGGAACTAGAAGAGGAGTGCACATGCTTCTTTTTCTTGTTAGGCTTGTACAAGGACGACATTTTATGGGCCAATGACGTTTCCATAAAGGAAGAGGTTGCAGGGACCTTAACAACAGCAAAAGAGACCTTGCTAGCAGATTTCGCATCCTACAATATATCCAGATGTATACCAGAAGAAAAGAAAGACACAAAGAGAAGGTTAAGAAGTCCAAGCAGTGGCCAACACTTTCAGAAGCTTTATCACCAATAGAGCACCACCAATGACCAAAGCAGGCCACAACTTCCTTAGTTCCAGGTTGTCACCAGGTGTACAGCCACAAGAGACACCCAAGGAAATTATGCAG
>NC_090755.1:15194090-15196590 GCF_036898095.1 Palaemon carinicauda
CTCTAGGTCAGATTATGCATGTGTATAGTAAATAAGTGTATGCATGGATATATGTATTTAGTTACATACTGTATTTAAAGATCTCTATTTATTAAGGTCTTGATATTAACCACCATTATGCCCAGACAACCACTTCCATACTTTTAATCAAAACAAATTCATATGCGTCCCGCGCCACAAGAGTGACGAGAATCCCAAACAGAGCGGAAACCGAAGGAAGGCCAAAGGATCTATTTATGTAGATGACAGACATGCCACAGTATGTGTGTTCGTATGTGCGGTGCCGCATCAATAGTAGTAGTAACGTGTGGGGGAGAGGATGATGATGAGCACAGTGAGTCACTGCGAATGATATCTGAAGATTTCATTTTGGATAGGCCTTTCTTTTTGGTTTTAGTACTGTAGTCTTAGAGATAAGGTATAGATGTTATTATTATTATTAGTAGTAGTAGTGGTAGTAGTAGTAGTAGTAGTGGTAGTAGTAGTAGTAGTAGTGACATTGTAAAAACTTTATGTATATATGTTATATATAATATATATAAATATAATTTTATATAATATATATATGTGTATATATATATATATATATATATAGGCTATGTGTGTGTGTGTGTGTTAAAATGTTTGTGTATGTAAATGTTTTCAACGTAACATGAATGAGTCCACAAACTCCAGAAATACAGCATAAATGTATGAAAAACGAGTCCGCTGCTATATAGGGGCCAAGGCAGTTAGAAAAGAGAAAGTAACATTATAACGAGTTATACATCATGCAATTGACGAGAAAAAAAAAATGATGGTCGTGAATGCAAGCAGTGTTAACTGTGGCATGGCTCCCGTTTTCCTTGCCATGGGCACCAGAACAGAGAGATCTTGCACTTACCTACAACCCCAATTCGCCCACTTCAAATCTCACCCACTCTCAGTCTCGGCTTGGGCAGTTTCACCCCAAGCCGACCAGTTAAGTTTTCCAAATGGCAGGCAAAGAGTCGCCTTTGACATTTCAGTCGTTTATGCCTGGGATTCTTTGCGAGCTGTTGTTGTTATTTTGCATTTCCCTGCTGCACAGTTTGCTTTAATCTAGTATTCAAGAGACTCTATCGCTTTATTTTTCCTTTTGATACAGCAATACAGTTGTGGGAAGAATAGTTGGGTACCCCAAAACGCGCTCTCTCTCTCTCTCTCTCTCTCTCTCTCTCTCTCTCTCTCTCTCTAAAAATTAATAAATCACAAGTTTCCAAAGCAAATAATGAAAGGCGTTATCCAGAGGTTAAGAAAATTTTCATCAACCGTTTGCTTCTAGACTAAGTAAATTTAGCAGAAGAAAATGATTAAGCCTATCCTACCCACTATTTACAAAGCATTATCTACTCTACCATGGCATCATAATATAAATGGTATATTGCCCAAGCAATGCGTCATAGATTTCCCCATGATTGATGTGTGGGATAAATGACTAGATTTTGTTTCATAGATCTGATAGTTTGACAGACAGCGCCCCTTCAAAGTTACCCTTGCAACATTGCCAGAGTAAACAAAAGAGGGCGACAGGAGATGTGCAGTTGGATCCAATGACATTAGCAGAGTAAATGAAAAATCATTTTAAATTTTGCATTAAATTTTAAAGCTCATTAGATAATGAGGAAGGATGACTAATGTTATTTTCTATCCTAGTCACTAGATAAAAAAAGAAGGGAGATTGTTTACGAATCTAGAAAAAGAGAGACAGGTAGAGAAATTTCAAATCTTGACAGTAAAGGAAAGAAAAACGAATGGATCATGTAATCCTGAGAGAATTACAAATTCCCACATTTGGGCGAAGGTGGGCCAGATTCGCTGCTAGCCGTCGGAGAGGAGTAAAAATCCTTCTCTCGAGTTCAACAGAGCACTCAACGAAATAGTGCCTACAGATATGGGAGGAGACGAATCACACAAGAAATTCTTGGAAATATCCACATTCAAATAAAATTACCTGGCTTCATACGTTGAGTATCACGCGATTCTATTCGATAAAGTTCTGAATAAAGTGTTACTCCGTTCAGATCTTGAAGTTATTTTTGCCAAAATAGTTAGGCAAAGTGCCGAAGAGGAAGAAACCAAGAACGCTCTTTTAGTATGGACTTAGTTCTAGACGTCCGGTTTGAAAGACAGATAAAGTCATATGGAGGCATGATGGTTTATAATTGAAAGGTCTTTTATGAATGGAAGAGGCAAGGAGCTGGATAACGCACCAGAGTTTGACAATATATATATGTACAGCTCCCAACCCCGTTCTGTATAAAAGATCCGCTATATTAATGGCTTAATGATTATAATAGTAAAACACGTATCTAAATGTCCAAGGATGCTTGACCCAAGAGAATGTTAATAAATCTAAAACATTAATGATGATACAAAATCCGAACAGTTCCTTCCAAGATGCTTTCATCGCTCCAGTCATCACGTCGCCACTCTCGGAGTGTCTGTAGCAGCAGAATTTCAGTGACTCATTCAATCGTCA
>NC_090755.1:15204090-15265602 GCF_036898095.1 Palaemon carinicauda
GAGAGAGAGAGAGAGAGAGAGAGAGAGAGAGTCAAAGTCAAAAACCTTTATTCCATTATAAAATGGTTATTCTGTTACATAACAATATACTGTAAATTATTTACATAAAATTCACAATAATTGGATTGTAAAAATCTAGGATATATATACATTCAAGTAAAATTTAAAAAATATGGCTTAAGTTTCTTTTTGAATAAATCAGAACTAACATTTGTACATTTTCTTATTTCCAGAGGTAGTTTGTTCCAGCAAGCTGGGCCCCTTATTGCCATTGAGCGTGAACCCAAATCCGTTCGATAGCTGTCTACATATAGATTTTCATTCTGTCTGGTTAATGCATTCCTACAATTACCAACTGTAGGAAATGTGTATAGCCAGTTGGGATATTCTTTTCTCAAACTTTTAAAAACAAAAACACAAACATCGTACATATACTTTTCTTTTAATTTTATCCACTTTAATTGCTGGAGGGTTGGGGTGATGTCATCGTGTTTTTTCACCCCAATAACGGCTACTCTACCTGCAAAGTTTTGGATTTTTTGAGCTTTTTCCATGTGCATATCATTAGTTGACCCCCATATCTTAATACAGTAGTTTATTACACTCAAGACCAGACTTTCCACAATCAAAGCTCGAGTAGTATCATCAAAGTAATCTTTTACTCTACTTAAATACATTAGAATGCCACTAACTTTTCTACTCAGCTCGTCAATGTGAGTTCTGAATGTCATGTACCTGTCCATGTGTAGACCTAGATTTTTCACATGTTGACTTATCTTTACTTCATCACCATCGCATTTTATTATAATGTCATTTGGAATTTTGCTAATATACTGTGAGCCACCCACAAACATGCACTGTGTTTTAGTGGCATTTAATAATATCCCTTTTCTTAGAAAATATTTCTTAATTTTGAGCAATATTAGTTCAGCCCTTTTTATCAAGCCATCTAAATTTTCTATTTGATCAGCCAAATGAACTTGGGTGTCATCAGCGTATTGAATTAGCAAGCAGTTTTCTATGTATTTAATCATGTCATTAACGTAGACTAAAAACAGAATTGGACCTAGGACAGATCCCTGTGGGACTCCAAATTCAACCTTTTCAATGCAAGAATTTACGTCTCCTAATCTAACTACATGACTTCTATCCTTCAAGTAATCCTGAAACCAGAACGTATCAATGTAATGTTCCTTAAGAGATTTACACAATTCATCATGGTTGACACAATCAAATGCCTTTGATAGGTCACATAAAATTAATATGGAAACTTTTTTTCTATCAATATTTTTATAAATTTCATCTGTTAATTTCATCAAAGCTGTTTCTGTTGATAAACCTTTACGGAATCCATGCTGAGTGTTAGAAATCAAATTATTTTTTTCTAGATGTTCCATTAACTGATTACATACAATCTTTTCTATTACTTTCGATATTACTGGAAGGATAGAAACAGGTCTATAATTACCAGGGTCGTCCTTGTCTCCTTTCTTGTGAAGAGGGTCTACGAGGGGTGAGTGGTCTAATATCTTCATTTTCGTACTTTTGTAGAATTTCCTGCGTTTTACCATAAGTTATTTTTCCCACATTAGCAAAGTATTGGTTAAATTGATCCGCTCTAGCTTTTGGGTTGTCGTATTCAATCTTTTTATTTGTTTTAGTAGATACAATATTATTCATAATTTTCCATGTTTCTCTGCGAGATTTACTTTTCTTGATCTTGTCTTTGTTATAATAAGCTTTGGCAGTACGCATCTTCGAATTGATGAGTTTTTTTCATTTCCTTAAACGAATTGTTCAGATTTTCAGCATATCTATTCTGTTTAAGCCTTTCTTGCATTTTATCCCTTTCTATCATACTGTTTTTTAGATCATCGTCTATCCAAGGTGCACTGGGTCTCCTTATTTCCTTCGTGGTTATTGGGGTACATTTATCTAAGGCACTGTTATATACTTCATTAAAAATTCCTGTTTGAATATCTGTGTCATCAGTATGCATGATTGTATCTAAAATTAGTTTTTGGTCTAGCAACGTATTGCACAAAAAATCTGCA
Source organism: Palaemon carinicauda (assembly GCF_036898095.1). Lineage (NCBI taxonomy): Eukaryota > Metazoa > Arthropoda > Malacostraca > Decapoda > Palaemonidae > Palaemon > Palaemon carinicauda. The sequence goes on from NC_090755.1 coordinate 15,206,145, forward strand.
GAATAATATTTTAAACACCTAGAGGTTACCGTGACTGGTTTACGCTTTGGCTTCTTAATATCTATGATAAATGAAATATGTTCATGGTCAGCTACAATGCTTGGATTTACCTCGATGTTAATAACACTTTCCTACTTGTTAGTTATTAAAACTTCTAGTAGTGTGGATGAGATGGGGCTAACTCTAGTAGGTTTATTAATCATTTGATTTAATTTGGTGACTCTTAAAATATTATGTATCTTTGCTGAACCTAACATCAAATCATCATTTAGATCACCTATTAGATAAATTGATTTATTCTTTAGAGAAATCATTCTCAGACATTCCAAAATATAGTTAAAAGTATCATTTGAAGCATGCGGATGTCTATACAAGCAACCAATGATAACAGAAGGTAGCTTACGAGATTGTACAGAGAGCCAAACCTCTCCTACCCCCTCTACTCTTTGAACATTAAGATTACAAATATTAACAGAAAGATTATTTTTTACATAAATACAACAACCTCCACCTCTTCCTTCGTCACATCTATATATATTGTATAATTAGGAAATTCAATGAGTGAATCGACAATATTCGGGGTTAACCAAGTCTCAGTTAAACATTATACATCAATATTTCTGTTTAAGAGCATTAATTCAATTTCACATATCTTACTAAGGAGAGACTGTACATTCAAATATTCTACACAAAAAAAGATAGTTTTTTGAAGTCACATGATTAGTTATCCCAGTACCAATGTCCGGGACGAGCACTTCTTGAGAGAGCAAAGAAACGAGAAAAAGGTACAACAAACCCAGCAAAGCCAGACAAGAAAACCGCACCCATTCCCATACAATAGCAGAGCCTGTGCCGGGAGGTGACCTTTGCTTTCTTAACTTGTGCGGTCGCGCAAGCACACTTCAGTCACTCAAGTCTTAAACGTTATAAAAGCATAGTGGCACCTTTATAACTATACTTTACGAACTCACGAAAATCCCTTATATAGATTCTTCTCCATAAGTCCTTGCCCTAAACCCTTCCATGCGCTCTCTCTCCTTCCTTGATCATAAATTAGCATGAGGTTCCCGCCCACAACCTACGAAAACCTGTTACAAGGTAATGTACAACTCTTGCTGCCCCTCTGTTGCCCATCTTAGCGTTTCTTGTCACGATACCTTAGAGTCTGGACTTTTGAGATAAATTCTGATTGTTTCATTAATACATAGCTTGGCTAGTAGGCCTAATAATAATAATAATAATAATAATAATAATAATAATAATAATAAAAAGAAGAAGAAGAAGAAGAGCCCGTGGCCATTGTCGAAAATTGAGACATGCCTTTGGGTTTAGGTTAGACTGAATGTGTCCCCCAGAGACGAACGAAAACCCGGCATACATTTCTCGGATCCCGTGAGAAATATATTTAATGGCATTTCCGGTTTCAATATTACTTTCAAACATTTAATGGCTGTTTCGAAATTTTGTGTAGCTTATATGTTTGTATTCCGGGAGAAAATAGTTTATTCACAAGATTTTTGTATCTGCTGTGACCCTTAAATTAGTAGCGGTATTTTCATATAAGAAATAGGCTTAGGCTAGTTATAATAATACAGCTAGAGGTAGTCAGTCCTTTCACTACTAGATGTACACATGACAGATGTTTGATGGATTTAGAGAAAGGAGAAAAATAAATATATAAAATCACATTATGAAACAAACCAACAAACAGATACTTACCTACATTAAAGCCTTCAACTGTAGGCGAGATGTAAATAGCAACAAGGTAGGCCAAAAGAACGGCTGCACCTTTGACGTACATATTTGTCGTTTTTATATCCTCGTTCAAAAATCTTGTCACAATATCATGTATTCACGAGCTGTTTCCTACACTGTGCCGTTACACTTCAACGCACAAAGAACAGATGTGAGAATATTTCAAGGCAGCCTCAACGTTCGAGGACATTGGAATGTGTTGGGAATGAAAGCCAAGACAACAGCAATCCGTTCGCCTCCTTCGCTCACAACACTATGAGCCTTCAGCTGTCCGCTTCGCTGTTCGCTCCCCCAAGTAATAAATGTAGAAACCGCTTTAGAAATTCCACGCCCCTTTTTTCCTGCGGAAAATAACCACTAAATACTTATCACAGATCGAGAAATCTTAAAACAGATTTGATGACATTAATGAAAGGAACAGAAAAACGTGCTTGTAGCATGGTGTACCGAATTAAAGAATAATCAGGTGGCCAGGAGCGTGCATGCGTCAACACCGAGCTGCCGCACTCGATAGTACGCACCAACTAAATCCAAAACCAAATGCTAGCAGCTAGCTGCTGCTGCCGGGACGAGGGAGTCGGGTCGGCAGCCGATGTGTTCTCTGGCTTTGCCAGTCTTGCCACATGAACGAAGTTACGATCTCACGACCAGACAAGGCTACATGTATGGCCACGTTCATTAAGTAGTCAATGTGGTAGGCAGTGGAGAATGGAAGTAGTATATTGTGGAGAGACTTGCCTGGCATCCCTAAAAAAATTGTGAATATTTATCAGAATTTTTTTTGCATGATTAAGTTTAGAATTTTTCCCTTGATGATGTAATAGCCGTAATAGAAAATAGGATTCATTTTTTCATTGTATGTGAAAGTGGTAGGCTATAAGAGTTTTACGATGATTTGCAGACAAATCAGGATCGTTTCTTTACTATGCTACAGTCTTGTGAACGAAGCCTCGGTCCTACGGCAAGGGTTAGTGTGGTTGCCTAGAAGAGTTGCCACGTTTTTACCTAATTTTCAAATATTCTGGCTATTTTTTATCAAGTGGAAGGAATAATTTTACGTTATGAAATACGAGTATTTAAAAACAATCATTGACAATTGCATTAATTACATTAACAAAGTTCTGTCAGCCGTTGGTCTCGATTTATAACTCACAGCTGCCAATATGTAAATTTTGACTTGTGCTAATATTTTTCCGTCATTATTATTATTATTATTATTATTATTATTATTATTATTATTATTATTATTATTATTGTTGCTGTTGTTTTTATTACTAGCTAAGATAAAACCTTAGTTGGTAGGTAGTAGGTTGGCCAGGGCACCAGCCGCCCGTTGAGATACTACCGCTAGAGAGTTAGGGGGTCCTTTGACTGGCCAGACAGTACCATATTGGATCCTTCTCTCTGGTTACGGTTCTTTCCCTTTGCCTACACAGACACCGAATAGTCTGGCCTATTCTTTACAGATATTCCTCTGTCCTCTTTCACCTGACAACACTGAGATTACTAAACAATTCTTCACCCAAGGGGTTAACTACGGCAATGTAATTGTTCAGTGGCTACTTTCCTCTTGGTAAGGGTAGAAGAGACTCTTTAGCTATGGTAAGCAGCTCTTCTAGGAGGACACTCCAAAATCAAACCATTGTTCTCTAGTCTTGGGTAGTGCTATAGCCTCTGTACCATGGCCTTCCACTGTCTTGGGTTAGAGTTCTCTTGCTTGAGGGTACACTCAGGCACGCTGTTGTATCTAGTTTCTCTTTCTCTTGTTTTGTTGAAGTTTTTATTGTTTATATAGGAAATATTTATTTAAATGTTGTTACTATTCTTAAAATATTTTATTTTTCCTTGCTTCCTTTCCTCACTGAGCTATTTTCCCTGTTGGGGCCCCTGGGCTTATAGCATCCTGCTTTTCCAACTAGGGTTGTAGCTTAGCATTTAATAATAATAATAATAAAAGCAGGATGCTATAAGCCCAAGGGCTCAACAGGGAAAAATAGCCCAGTAAGGAAAGGAAATAAATAAACGATATATGAAGTAATGAACAATTGAAATAAAGTATTTTAAAAACAATAACAACATTAAAACAGATATTTCACATATAAACTATGAAAGGACTTATGACACCCTTTTCAACATTAAAACATTTGTTGCTAATTTGAATTTTTTAAGTTCTACTGATTCAACTACCCGATTAGGAAGATCATTCCACAACTTGGTCACAGCTGGAATAAAACTTCTAGAGTACTGTGTAGTAATGAGCCTCCGGATGGAGAAGGCCTGACTATTAGAATCAACTGCATGCTTAGTATTACGGACAGGGTGGAACTGTCCGAGAAGACCTGAATGGTCAGAATTATAAAAAATCTTATGCAACATGCATAATGAACTAATTGAACGTCGGTGCCACAGATGAATATCTAGATCAGGTATAAGAAATTTAATAGACCGTAAGTTCCTGTCCAACAAATTAAGATGAGAATCAGTAGATGAAGACCAGACAGGAGAACAATACTCGAAACAAGGTAGAATGGTAGAATTAAAACACTTCTTCAGAATAGATTGATCACCAAAAACCTTTAAAGACTTTCTCAATAAGCCAACATTTGTGCAATTGAAGAATGCACAGACCTAATGTGTTTCTCAAAAGTAAATTTGATGTCGAGAATCACACCTAAAATTTTAAGTCATACAAAGTTAGAGACATTATCAATGCTGAGATCCGGATGTTGAGGAGCCACTGTCCTTGACCTACTTACAATCATACTTTGAGTTTTGTTGGGATTCAACTTCATACCCCATAATTTGCACCATGCACTAATTTTAGCTAGATCTCTATTAAGGGATTCAGGAGATGGAATTGATGCAAAGAGAGTAGCATCATCTGCATATGCAACAAACTTGTTTTCTAGGCCAAATCACATGTCATGTTTATATAGTATGGAAAGTAATGGGCCAAGAACACTTCCCTGAGGAACACCAAAAATTACATTCCTATACTCACTATGGTGGCCATCAACATTAACTCTTTGCGATCTATTACTTAAAAATCCAATAATGATACAGAGAAAAGACCCACCCACTCACAACTGTTTGAGTTTGAAAACAGGGGCCTCATGATTAACACGGTCAAAGGAAGCAGTAAAATCAAGGCCTATCATACAAAGTTCCTGACCACAATCAAGGGATTTCTGTACAGCATTGGAGATTGTAAGAAGGGCATCACATGCTTCAAGTCATTTACGAAAACCAAATTGCAAACTAGGGAACAGATTATTACCTTCAGCAAACCTATTAAGACGTTTTGTCAAAAGTCGTTCTAAAACTTTAGATAATGTGGGAGTTATGGAAATTGGGCGGTAATCAGTTGGACATGAGCTACCACAAACACATTTACGTAGTGGAGTAACATTACCAATTCTCCAACAAGTGCTAAAAGCTCCTCTCCTTGCTAACTTGCCCAAATTAACGGATAACTTTGGAGTTAAGAAATCTGCCGTCTTTAAATAAAAAATAAAAACAAAGGAAAAAATCATTTGGGTTTACGCCTCCATAAGCATCAAGGTCCATCAAGAGAGCTTTAATTTCACGAGATCGAAAAGCTAAACTAGTTAGTTTAGCCTCAGGAAAACAGGAATGAGGAAGTTCTTGTTTCTCATTACTCTGCTTGCTGTCAAACACATCTGCCAAAAGTGTTGCCTTCTCCTTTGGACGGTGAGTGACTGAGCCACCTGTTTTAAGTAAAGGAGGAACTGTTGCATCTACACCAAAGAGTGCAGATTTAAGGGTAGCCCACCACCTATGCTCCTGGGTTGTACCAAAAAGAGTTTCTTTTATGGTTAAATTATATTCCTTTTCAGTTGAAGCATAAACTATCTCAGGAAATGCTCTAAGTTGAGTATAGTTATTCCACGTCAAATCTGATCTGTTACCCTTCCAAAGATGAAAAGACTCTTGCTTCTCCAAATAAGCACGTCTACAATCATCATAGAACCATGGTTTGTCCTTCACATGATACCTTAGCACACGAGAACGGATACGCCTATCAATTATATTGACTAGCTTCTCATTCAAAGGGACAACAGGATCAACACTACCATATAATTATGATCACTTCAAGCCCAAAAGGTCATGCATAATCCCATTCCAGTCTGCTTGAGATTTCATATATATTTTACATGAGTATGATACATCAGGGACAGGCTGCTCAGTTTTCACTACTAATGAAATCAAGGCATGATGAGATGTCCCAACTGGAGAACCAACCTTACTTTTTAGAACGCCAGGGGAGTCGGTGTATACGAGGTCCAAGCAGTTACTAGACCTGTGAGTAGCTTCACTTATGATTTGCTCATAGCCTGATTTAGAAGCAAAGTCTAAAGCTCTTAAGCTATAGCGATCGGTAAGAGAAACAGAATTTAACCACTCCCTATGGTGAGCTTTGAAATCACAAACAAAGACAAAAGAAGCCTTTCTATCTTCTTGTATCTTAGCCATAATGGTGAGAAGACAATCGAAGATAGAATCATCCATGTCTGTATTCCGGTAGGTCGACACAAATCGAAATTGTTATGCCTGCCTCAAACTTTTATCCCTTGAATCTCATGACACCCACATTCATAGCAGGACATATGAGAAGTAGGGTATTCAGTCCTAATATGCACCACCATTCCCCTGGCCCTAGGGATGGCATCGCATTTCAAAATTATTGGCTTCCTAAATCCAGTTATAAGGCGCTCAGATGAATGCCTCATATTAGAAACCAGTTTCTGAGCACAAAAGAATATCATACTGTCTGAACGCAACTGTAAGGTCTTGAATATTTGCATGAAGACCACAAAAATTGCAATACAGTAGACGACATTGACGAAATCTAGGATGTACTGGTCCCGGATTTTGCTCAATGTCTCCAGAGAGCATAAGAATTAATGGTAATAAAAAAGGTACATCATACTTAAAAAAACAAATTAACAAGTATTATAACCAAAACAATATATACAGAAATATAAATAAAGGGATTAATCAAAGCCATAGACTAGAAAAAAAGACGGAAAAAACTAGTCAACATGGAGGAGCCGATACACCATGCAAAGCTAAATACCCTCCAGGATAGCCGGTTCATCTGAAGGGAGGACGGTAATGATGATTTTGAAAAGCAAAAGAATCAGATAAGGAAAAGACAACATCTTGATAAACCACCAGGCATCCATCGCCTTTCTTTTAACCCTGCCTGCCCAACACACCATTTCAAAAAAACAAAGAGGAAGATAAAAATAATATAAGATAGAATAGTGTGCCAGAGTGTTCCCTCAAGCAAGAGAAATCTAACCCAAGGCTGTGAAAGACCATGGTACAGAGGCTATGGCACAACCTAAGACTAGAGAACAATGGTTTAATTTTGGAGTGTCCTTCTCCTAGAAGAGCTGCTTGCCATAGCTAAAAGTCTCTCTTCTACCCTTACCAAGAAGAAATTAGCCACTTAACAATTACAGTACAGTAATTAGCCCCTTGAGCGAAGAAGAAGTGTTTGGTTATTTCAGTGTTGCTAGGTGTATGGGGAAAGACAAGAAAGTGTAAAGAATAGGCCAGACTATTCGGTGTATGTGTAGGCAAAGAAAAAATGAACCTTAACCATAGAGAGGGATCCAATGTGTTACTGTCTGGCCAGGCAAAGGATGCAATAACTCTTTAGCGGTAGTATCTCAAAGGATGGCTGGTGCCCTGGCCAACCTACTACCTATCATTATTAATATTATTAGCTAAGCTACAGCCCCAGTGGAAAAGCAGGATGCTACAAGTCCTAAGGCTCCAGCAGGGAAAATAACCCAATGAGGAAATGAAATGTGGAAATAAATAAACTACGTAAGAGATGTAATTAAGAAAAAGTATAAATTATTTTAAAAGCAGTAGTAAAGTTAAAATAGATCTGTCGACTCGTATTTAAACTATCAAGAGAGGCAGGTGTCATCCTATTCAACCTAAAAATATTTTCTGCAATCTTGAACTCCTGAAGTTCCACATTTTCACACCAGATTAGGGAGATCATTCCATAATCTGTTCATAGCTGGATGAAAAGTTCTAGAATACTGTGATAGAGAAGGCACGACTCAGAATGAAATGCATATTAAGCACTACGAACAGGATAATACAATCTGGAAAATCTGAATGCAAAGGATGGTCAGAATTAAGGAAAATCTTATGCAACATGCATAAAGAACTAACTGAACAACACTGCCAGAGATTGATATAAAAATCGGGAATAAGAAATCTAGCATACCTCATATTTTTGTTCAAAAAATTAATATGAGAGTCAGCAGCAGAAGCTTCACCATACAGGGGGAACAAAAACTCGAAACAAGGTAGAATGAAATAATTAAAACATCTCTTCAGGATAGATTGGTTACCTAGAATCTTAAAATGGTATTTCTACAAGCTATTCTTTTGTGCGTAATTGAAGAAGAAAAAAACCTAATGTGTTTCTCAAAAGTAAATTTGCACTCAAGAATCATGCCTAAAATGTTAAAGGAGAAATATATCGCTAAAGAAACATTATCAATGCGAAAGAAGACGATTTTCGTGTCTTTTTTTTTTTCTTACCATTTCACTTCAGTGGATAAATTAAGATGGCATTGTGCCAACATTGCTTCTCGATATTTAATATAGTCTAGGTAACATAGTAGCATTTTTATTGACCTATGAATTTCTAGCAGAAATAGGGAAATTCGTCACTTGAAATTAGAATATTTTAAGAATAAATCTTGTTTTACTTTCATATCTTTAAGCAAAGTAGCAGGCACCAACAAGTTCATAATAGAAAGATGAGCTGGACGTGACTGGTTTATTAACGCGATATAACAAGCTTATATACAAACGGTTGAGGATAACAATAACGTAAAAACTTTAACAATATAAGACATGCAATGGCAAGCTTAAATAGGTTTTTCTGTTATCAGTGCGGGAGAGAGCGAGAGAAAGAACAGTTGCATTACAATGTATAAGTGTATGAAATACACATGCCTTACATGACTCCACCCCAAAAACAGACATACGGTACATGTGAAATAGTGCCACCTGTAGGTGGGTTATCTTGCAGGAGATATGCAGCTTCTAGGCAATCAATGGAAACCCAGTCTTCTCCACCACAAATGTTAATTAAGAAACAAGGATAACAAGGAAAGGGCCATTGTAAGGGGTTGTCAGCGGTGGCTTGCAAGTGTTGGTGTGCACGAAGACATGTGTTCTGGTGCTTAAATCTTTTGGTATGTGTTGCTTCGTTGGGGGTTGTTAGTCTGGAGGTAGGGAGTAATTTTCCTCGTAACATGACGTAGGTGCTGTAGATTGTCGGAGCAGGTTGCAGATGGAAAAAACTCAGCAGGGACGAATAACGGGTCACCATACATCATTTTAGCTGTGGAGACATCCAGGTCATCCTTAGGAGTGGTCCTTAATCAAAGGAGGACCAAGGGAAGCTGAGTAAACCAGTTAGAGTCATTGCAGCGGGACATCAAAACTGCTTTGAGGGTGTAATGAAAGCGTTCAACCATTTCATTACCTGCAGGGTTGTAGACGGTTGTCTGATCTAGGGTGATGCCCAGGAGATTTTTAAATAATGTCCACAATTCAGAGATGAAAGTGGTACTGTTGTCAGAAATAATATGCTTAGGGATACTAAATCTTGCTATCCTTCTTGAGAGTAAGGAGGATGTTGTAGTTTTCATGTGGATGACTTTAGACCTAGTGGACCTGTCAATGACAGTAAACAAGTAACGGTATCCTTGTGATATGGGTAAGGACCCTACTATGTCGATGTAATTGTGGACAAAATGACGCTGAGGATGAGGAAAGGTACCGACTCATGAATCCCTGTGTCGATATACTTTTGAAGTTCGGCATGAAGTACAGGTGCAAACCCAATCTTTAGTATCCTTAGTAATGCCGTGCCAAATGAACTTTGTCTTCAGCAGCTGTACAGCAGATCGGCACGAGGGATGTGAGAGGCCATAGATGAAATCACACATCTGTCGGCACAAGGGGCCAGGTACCCATGGGCTTAGCTTACCAGTACTGACGTCAGAAGAGAGTCGTGTTGGAGTCGTCGGGGGCGACAACTTCCCAACGGAGGGATGTTCAGAATATCTAGCAGGCTTGGCACTTTGGATCTTTTTGTTGGGCTTCTGGCAAGGCATTGTAGTCCAATTCCAGGTGGGCATATGTGTTTCTTGACATGTCATTGGCAACGGAATTCGTTTTACCAGGAACATGTTGAAGGGTGCAGTTGCATTCAGCCATGGCATAGAGATGCCGCCATTGACAGGTGGACCATGTGCTGGACTTTTGAGTGAAGGCGTGCACTAGCAGCATGTAGTCCGTGCGAATGACGAAGGGCAAAGGTGACACCGCTAAATGCACTGCCAGCAATTTGTAGTCGAAGGTAGAGTAGTCGGATTCTGCCTTGGACAGTTTTCTACTGAAGAAGGCTAATGAGTGGGGCCAGCCGTTGACCACCTGCTCAAGTACTTCACCAATAGCAACGTCACTAGTATCAGTGGAGATAAGGAGAGGGGCATGTGGCACAGGAAAAGTGAAAGCAGCAGCAGCAGTTGACAGGGCATTTTTTGCGTTCCTGAAGGCCGATTCCTGAAGAGGACGCCACTTCAGGTCTTTTAGCTTGGCCCTGAGGGAAGCATAGAGGGGGTAAGAGTGGCGGTGATGGCTGGCAAGAACCAGCGATAGTAGTTTATCATGTCCAAGAATTCCTGCAGTGCTTTGTCGGTCGAGGGCGTAAGGAAATGCTAAACAGCCAATACCTTCTCAGGGAGGGGTTGGACACCTTCAGTAATGATGTGGTGCCTAAGAATGATTTTTCGTTGATGCCAAAGATACACTTGGCGCATCGGACTGCAAGGCCATTCTGTTGTAGGCGGTCAAGAATGATGTGTAGGGAATAGGAGTATTTATCCTTGGAGGAAGAGAGCAAAGCAATGTCATCCCCATAACATACGCAGAAGGGGAGGTCCCCCCAAGATACCAGTTGAATAGTGGCCCATGCATTATGAAGGCCAAAACAGGAATAATTGAATGTGTATGTTTCGAAGGGGGTGGTAATGACGGTCTTGTGAATGTCTTCAAGGTCCATGGGCACCTGATAATACCCCTTCAGGAGGTCGAGAGTTGAAAACACCCTCGCTTTGTGCAAGTAGGAGGTAACGTTGGCTGTGTTTGGGAGGGGTTAGTGATACGGTTCTGTTGTATGTTCAGATGCCTGTAATCCCCACTAGAGCGCAGGGAGCCATCCTTCTTCAGGACTATGTGTAGGAGTAATGACCACGGGCTTGAGACGTTTTGAGAAAGGCATACCCATTTCTTCCATATAGGTGAACGTTCATTTAGCAGCTGCCAAATGATCTGGGGCTAGATGTCTGAATCTGGCAAACGATGGTAGCCCCATTGTCTTGATATGGTGATAAATACCATACTTGGTAGGAACCCTGGGCGTTTGGCAAATTTCTGGTCGGGAGACTTACAAGTACAGCATGAGGAGGTGTGCTTATGCATCTGTGGGTGCACTGATGTGGAGTGCGAGGTCGAAGGGTCCGGGTTGAAGAGGTGTCAACGAATATGAGTCTGCATTAACTAAACATCAATGGGGCACATCAAACAGGAGGTGGAAATGGGTGAAGAAATCCGCACCAATTATTGGCAATGTTACGTCACTAACAAGAAACTTCTAATAATAATTGGTTCTCCCAAATGATAGTGTGAATGTATCATACCCATGGGTGGGGATCTCAGATCCATTGGCAGCTACCAGTCGTAAGTTAGCAGGCTTAGAATGACTACGTTATGTCCTGGAGAGTGACATTGGTACAAGCATCTACCAAAAATTGCACACCAGTTCCTACATCATGCAAAAGGAAAAGATTAGAGACAGGGGAGGCTACCGCCACAATCGATGGCCTACTAACAAGTTTTTTGACCACTGACATCCACCTGCATATTTCTTTGGAGAATCCCTGAATCTGGAGTGGTAGTAGCATAACTATGTCTGAATGGTGTTATTAAGTGACCATAGGGGTTTTGGTTGTATTGTGAGCGAGGGGTGGCATGTGTGGGTGGTGGGTGGCTTTGTCACTGCTCTGACACGTCACAGGGGAGGCATCCATGTCCTTCTGCATTCACGTCAGCCTTGGTCGGTGTTGAATGGTTGTTCTCTTCGTCAGGAGTGGAGGCGTTGATAGACGTCTTGAAGATGATGAAGTGGGTGTCCATCAGGCCATCGTCTTTAGTCATCAGGGGCCTCATTGGTAAGGTATTGACATCAAGTATGGCGGCGTGTACAGATTCAGGTAGGTGTCTGGCCAGGCTTAATAGAAGGGCCATGGATGCCTGGTAGTTTATCAAGATGTTGTCTTTTCATTGTCTGTTTATTCTTCTTTTCAAAACCATCTTTACTATCCTCCCTCAGTTAAAGTGGCTATCCTGGATGGTATTTAGCCTTGCATGATGGTGTATCGGCTCCGCTGTGTCGTCTACTATATTACAATATTTGTGTTCTTCATGCAAATATTCAAGATCGTATAGTTGCGTCCAGACAGCATGATATTCTCTTGTGCTCAGAAACTTTGGCTTTTGATATGAGGCACTTGACTGAACTCCTTATAACTGGTTTTAAGAAGCCATTAATTTTGAAATAAGATGCTATTCCTAGGGCCAGGGGAATGGCAGTGTATATTAAGACTGAGTACCCTTCTTCTCATAAGTCCTTTATGAACGTGGATGTCATGAGATTACCGATCTACTGGAATCCAGACATGGATGATTCTATCTTTGACTGTCTTCTTACCATTATGTCTAAGATACAAGATGATAGAAAGGTCTCTTTTCTTTTTGTTGATGATTTTAATGCATATTGTGTCCGGTCATGACACACACAGGATGACACTCACGTGCTCCTTGGAAAGTAGAATTGCTCATTGTTAGCAGGTGTTGCTGTTCGCTTTGATTTTGTTTGTTCGTAAGTGTGTGCTCACGCATCTGTTTGCGCACACACATATATACAGTATATATATAATATATATTTTTACCATATTATTATTATTATTAATTGCTAAGCTACAACCCTTGTTGGAAAAGCACAATGCTATAAGCCCAGGGGGTCCAACAGGGAAAATAGCCTAGTGAGGAAAGGAAACAGGGAAAAATTAAATTTTCAAGAAGTGTAACAACATTAAAATAAATGTCTCCTTTATAAACTATAAACACTTTAACAAAACCTGAGGAAGAGAAATAAGATAGAATAGTGTGCCCGAGTGTACCCTCAAGCAAGAGAACTCTAACCAATCATCATCATCAGCCGTTGCTAGTGTACTGCTGGACAAAAGCCTCAAACATGTTATTCCACATACGTTTGTTTATGGTCTTTTAATGCCAGACTATACCCGCAAATTTTCTTAGCTCGTCAATCCATGGTCTATATATATATATATATATATATATATATATATATATATATATATATATATATATATATATATGTATATATATATATATACATATATATATATATATATATATATATATATATATATATATATATATATATATATATATGTATATATTTGTGTGATTTTTATACAACCCCTTGAAGTGTAGGTTCAAATCCTTGTCCTTGAAGGAAAATTTATGTATAATTCATTATACATGTGATATTTGTAGCTTGCTATTTAAAGGCTTAAAAACAATCTTTATAGGTGTACACACACACGCACATACACACACGCACATACGCGGACACACACACACGCACATACACACGCACCCACTCACGCCTGTGTATGTGACAAGAGGCACTGGAAGGTATGAGTCCGAGGTTGAACTGACCTTGCAAGGTCAAAGGTCAGAGGTCACCCTTTCTAGGAGAAGGTCTCAGGGTCTCAGGCCCATCCCGAAGGTCGGGTGTTGGTACCCTTAGTGCATCCCACGTGGTGCACTGTAGGCATCACTTGATAGTCTTTGCAGTTCCATCAGGCCATAGCTGCACCTACTTTATATTCTTCTCCATTATCTCTGTTCTTGGTTCCTTATTCCCGTTAGCTGTTCAATCTCCTCTTTAGTGTATCCATTGTTCTCTAGTCTTGGATAGTGCTATAGCCTCTGTACCATGGACTTTCACTGTCTTGGGGTATAGTTCTCTTGCTTGAGGGTTCACTCAGGCACACTATTCTATCTTATTCCTCTTCCTCTTGTTTTGGTAAAGTTTTTATAGTTTATATAGGACATATTTATTTTAATGTTAGTGTTCTTAGCATATTTAAATTTTCCTTGTTTCCTTTGTTAACTCGACTGAATTTGTGACTCTAGCCTCGGTCATCATGCTGCTGTCATCCCACCATCATCCTGTCCGTCCTTCGTGTTTGATAGGATCTGACTTTCACAAGTTTATCCTACTTACTGGCTACCTTCGTGCAAGAGCCCGTTGTCCCCTTCGTTGTAAGGGGACCCAATGTAGAACCAAAAAACCAGCCATCCAAAACATCAGGATCTCTGGCCTTTCGTCCCTTTGTGCAATTAAATTACCCGTCAGAAGACTTCGAGGTATGAAAGGTTATTAATAAAGTGTAGATTGTGGTTCTAGATGAGGGTTGAAGGTTATAGGGGTCTGGTTTCAGTTCCACTTTTTCCTGAAGAAATGCTCACTAGAACATCAGCTTGGCAACCCAAATCCCCCACCGTAGTGGCCAACCACATTGGTAACTTCCCCGGTAAACAGCTTAAATACACTCGCCTTAGCAGGACCCGATTTGCCACCTTGCGATTGCAAGGCGAACAAGTCATCACCAGACTAACCTGTTGTACAACTTTTGAGTAAATGACAAAAGGAATCCACCTTGGTTGTCTGGAGCTCCTCTCCCCTCGAAATTGATGGTGTTATAGATGGGTTAAGCCAACTGAATGCTAGGCTGTGTCTGTCCAGACAGAAGGGACAATGTCCCCACTTTCATCTGAAGATGGTCTCAACCAACGAGCCATTGGGTAGTCCAACGCACCAGCTGGTCTTGATCCTTCTAAGCCCAAGGTACTCGCACGCTGTAGCCGTCTCCTGTTGAAAAAACTTGATTGGTGTTGATACTTAGTGGATCCGTTGAAATCATCAAGGTCCTAACTCCCATCAAGTCAAATATTTTCATATTTCCTTTCGTGGCTATAATGCACACACACACACAACTCAAAATTAAAATGTCCAGGCTCATGACCAGGCCCAACAATTAACAGAACGCCATGAAATTTCTCTAGTGAGGGATTTGTTGACTGAATTCCCCACATATAATAGTGAAAGAAATAGATATCTGTTTGAGGCTCGAGGTGAGGATGGGAGGTTTATCCTTGCCAAGATTCTTGGCCATGATGTGTCCTACCATGCTAGCGGTATTTTTAACTTGACCTCAGAGGCAGGTGTTCTGAAAGGTATTTAACTTTTAAAATGATATCGGCGTCAATGACCCTAGATGTCAGGATGCCAGAAAACCTCAAATCAATCAGTCAATCAACCATGAAATTTCTCCAAATTATTGGTGACTCCGGCCCTGGGTAGTGCTATGGTACAGTGAAAACTGCAAAGACCGCGTCAGTATGTCTCCTACTGGAATCCTCTTAGGATTCTTTTAGCGTCCTTAGGTTTTCAGATGGAAGCCTTTACCTGAAGAAACGATGACTATTCTTTTTATTTATTTATTTTGTTCATAACAACAATAAAGTGATTATTAATTATTATAAGATTAAGATTCCCTTTTTATATATAAGGGATTAAAAAATATTATGATTGATAATTTTGAAAATGAATTCTATAAAAAACTAAGAATAAAATGATAAAATTGTTTCAAATTTCAAAGACCCATAGATTATGAAGAAAATAATGGTTGATTATATACTTTATATATATATATATATATATATATATATATATATATATATATATATATATATATATATATATATATATATATATATATATATATATATATATATATATATATATATATATATATATATATATACATTTACATTATATACATACTCACACTTACATACATGCAGGCCCACACACCACCCCAGAGGTTGTCTATACGGCTTTCTGCTAGAAGGGAGCATATAATCAGAATCCCATTGAATGTTGAGAGTTGGCCTTTGGAGGGTGATGCTTACAGCTTCAGGTATTATGAGCCGGCCGTAGTTGCTTTCGTTTTGAACAGTGTACGGCTGGCTTAGAATACTTGAGGATGTAGGCACAGCTCTCCAAAGGCCTACAGTCAAAAGTCACCGGTATTTTATTTAGACACTCCCTTCAGTTAAAGCTATACAGATAATCTATATGGTGGTGTGGGTCTTCATGTGTGTCTGAGTTAATGTGCAAATATCCATGCATATATATATATATATATATATATATATATATATATATATATATATATATATAATATATATATATATATATATATATATATATATATATATATATATATATATATTATATATATATATATATATATATATATATATATATATATATATATAAATTAATTCATACATACTATTACCAAAGTCACATACATAAGGGTTTCGCCCTTACCAGGGGGCTCATCAGGTGGGTTTTGCCTACATCCATTATTGCAGGCTTGGTTCCCACGACCCTTCTTCCCTCCCTCCTCTTTTCTATTTTATTCTAATCTCAATTCAAAAGTCATCAGTACTTCATGAATGTCTTATGATAACTCATGACTTGTATTTGAGTTGGATTGCTTAGAGAAGCAATTTGAAACCTACTTCAGCATTTTGGACATTGAACTTACGGGTTTTTCCGCCACGCCAGAGGTTGTCCTTCCTTCTGAAAGAGCTTTCGGCCAACTCCAGCTAGCCTATTAGTGGTGTCATGACTTATATTTGAGTTGGATTACTTAGAGAAGCAATTTAAACCTACTTCAGCATTTTGGGCATTGAACTTACGGGTTTTTCCGCCGCGCCAAAGGTTGCCCATCCTTCTGAAATAGCTTTCGGCCAACTCCAGCTAGCCTATTAGTGGTGTCATGACTTATATATGAGTTGGATTACTTAGAGAAGCAATTTGCCCTTCCTTCTGAAATAGCTTTCGGCCAACTCCAGCTAGCCTATTAGTGGTGTCATGACATAATTGAGTTGGATTACTTAGAGAAGCAATTTGAAACCTACTTCAGCATTTTGGGCATTGAACCTACGGGTTTTTCCGCCGCGCCAGAGGTTGCCCATCCTTCTGAAATAGCTTTCGGCCACCTCCAGCTAGCCTATTAGTGGTGTCATGACATAATTGAGTTGGATTACTTAGAGAAGCAATTTTAAACCTACTTCAGCCTTTTGGGCATTGAACTTACGGGTTTTTCCGCCGCGCCAGAGGTTGCCCTTCCTTCTGAAATAGCTTTCGGCCAACTCCAGCTAGCCTATTAGTGGTGTCATGACTTATATATGAGTTGGATTACTTAGAGAAGCAATTTGAAACCTACTTCAGCATTTTGGGCATTGAACTTACGGGTTTTTCCGCCGCGCCAGAGGTTGCCCTTCCTTCTGAAATAGGTTTCGGCCAACTCCAGCTAGCCTATTAGTGGTGTCATGACTTATATTTGAGTTGGATTACTTAGATAAGCAATTTGAAACCTACTTCAGCATTTTGGGCATTGAACTTACGGGTTTTTCCACCGCGCCAGAGGTTGCCCTTCCTTCTGAAATAGGTTTCAGCCAACTCCAGCTAGCCTATTAGTGGTGTCATGACTTATATATGAGTTGGATTACTTAGAGAAGCAATTTGAAACCTACTTCAGCATTTTGGGCATTGAACTTATGGGTTTTTCCGCCGCGCCAGAGGTTGCCCTTCCTTCTGAAATAGGTTTCGGCCAACTCCAGCTAGCCTATTAGTGGTGTCATGACTTATATATGAGTTGGATTACTTAGAGAAGCAATTTGAAACCTACTTCAGCATTTTGGGCATTGAACTTACATGTTTTTCCGCCGCGCCAGAGGTTGCCCTTCCTTCTGAAATAGGTTTCGGCCAACTCCAGCTAGCCTATTAGTGGTGTCATGACTTATATATGAGTTGGATTACTTAGAGAAGCAATTTGAAACCTACTTCAGCATTTTGGGCATTGAACTTACGGGTTTTTCCGCTGCGCCAGAGGTTGCCCTTCCTTCTGAAATAGGTTTCGGCCAACTCCAGCTAGCCTATTAGTGGTGTCATGACTTATATATGAGTTGGATTACTTAGAGAAGCAATTTGAAACCTACTTCAGCATTTTGGGCATTGAACTTACGGGTTTTTCCGCCGCGCCAGAGGTTGCCCTTCCTTCTGAAATAGGTTTCGGCCAACTCCAGCTAGCCTATTAGTGGTGTCATGACTTATATATGAGTTGGATTACTTAGAGAAGCAATTTGAAACCTACTTCAGCATTTTGGGCATTGAACTTACGTGTTTTTCCGCCGCGCCAGAGGTTGCCCTTCCTTCTGAAATAGGTTTCGGCCAACTCCAGCTAGCCTATTAGTGGTGTCATGACTTATATATGAGTTGGATTACTTAGAGAAGCAATTTGAAACCTACTTCAGCATTTTGGGCATTGAACTTACAGGTTTTTCCGCCGCGCCAGAGGTTGCCCTTCCTTCTGAAATAGGTTTCGGCCAACTCCAGCTAGCCTATTAGTGGTGTCATGACTTATATATGAGTTGGATTACTTAGAGAAGCAATTTGAAACCTACTTCAGCATTTTGGGCATTGAACTTACATGTTTTTCTGCTGCGCCAGAGGTTGCCCATCCTTCTGAAATAGCTTTCGGCCAACTCCAGCTAGCCTATTAGTGGTGTCATGACTTATATTTGAGTTGGATTACTTAGAGAAGCAATTTGAAACCTACTTCAGCATTTTGGGCATTGAACTTACGTGTTTTTCCGCCGCGCCAGAGGTTGCCCATCCTTCTGAAATAGCTTTCGGCCAACTCCAGCTAGCCTATTAGTGGTGTCATGACTTATGTATGAATTGGAATACTTAGAGAAGCAATTTGAAACCTACTTCAGCCTTTTGGGCATTGAACTTACGGGTTTTTCCGCCGCGCCAGAGGTTGCCCTTCCTTCTGAAATAGGTTTCGGCCAACTCCAGCTTGCCTATTAGTGGTGTCATGACTTATATATGAGTTGGATTACTTAGAGAAGCAATTTGAAACCTACTTCAGCATTTTGGGCATTGAACTTACGGGTTTTTCCGCCGCGCCAGAGGTTGCCCTTCCTTCTGAAATAGGTTTCGGCCAACTCCAGCTAGCCTATTAGTGGTGTCATGACTTATATTTGAGTTGGATTACTTAGATAAGCAATTTGAAACCTACTTCAGCATTTTGGGCATTGAACTTACGGGTTTTTCCGCCGCGCCAGAGGTTGCCCTTCCTTCTGAAATAGCTTTCGGCCAACTCCAGCTAGCCTATTAGTGGTGTCATGACTTATATTTGAGTTGGATTACTTAGAGAAGCAATTTGAAACCTACTTCCGCAATTTGGGCATTGAACTTATGGGTTTTTCCGCCGCGCCAGAGGTTGCCCTTCCTTCTGAAATAGGTTTCGGCCAACTCCAGCTAGCTTATTAGTGGTGTCATAACTTATATATGAGTTGGATTACTTAGAGAAGCAATTTGAAACCTACTTCAGCATTTTGGGCATTGAACTTACGGGTTTTTCCGCCGCGCCAGAGGTTGCCATTCCTTCTGAAATAGGTTTCGGCCAACTCCAGCTAGCCTATTAGTGGTGTCATGACTTATATATGAGTTGGATTACTTAGAGAAGCAATTTGAAACCTACTTCAGCATTTTGGGCATTGAACTTACGGGTTTTTCCGCCGCGCCAGAGGTTGCCCTTCCTTCTGAAATAGGTTTCGGCCAACTCCAGCTAGCCTATTAGTGGTGTCATGACTTATATATGAGTTGGATTACTTAGAGAAGCAATTTGAAACCTACTTCAGCATTTTGGGCATTGAACTTACGGGTTTTTCCGCCGCGCTAGAGGTTGCCCTTCCTTCTGAAATAGGTTTCGGCCAACTCCAGCTAGCCTATTAGTGGTGTCATGACTTATATATGAGTTGGATTACTTAGAGAAGCAATTTGAAACCTACTTCAGCATTTTGGGCATTGAACTTACATGTTTTTCTGCTGCGCCAGAGGTTGCCCATCCTTCTGAAATAGGTTTCGGCCAACTCCAGCTAGCCTATTAGTGGTGTCATGACTTATATATGAGTTGGATTACTTAGAGAAGCAATTTGAAACCTACTTCAGCATTTTGGGCATTGAACTTACATGTTTTTCTGCTGCGCCAGAGGTTGCCCTTCCTTCTGAAATAGGTTTCGGCCAACTCCAGCTAGCCTATTAGTGGTGTCATGACTTATATATGAGTTGGATTACTTAGAGAAGCAATTTGAAACCTACTTCAGCATTTTGGGCATTGAACTTACGGGTTTTTCCGCCGCGCCAGAGGTTGCCCTTCCTTCTGAAATAGGTTTCGGCCAACTCCAGCTAGCCTATTAGTGGTGTCATGACTTATATATGAGTTGGATTACTTAGAGAAGCAATTTGAAACCTACTTCAGCATTTTGGGCATTGAACTTACATGTTTTTCTGCTGCGCCAGAGGTTGCCCATCCTTCTGAAATAGCTTTCGGCCAACTCCAGCTAGCCTATTAGTGGTGTCATGACTTATATTTGAGTTGGATTACTTAGAGAAGCAATTTGAAACCTACTTCAGCATTTTGGGCATTGAACTTACGTGTTTTTCCGCCGCGCCAGAGGTTGCCCATCCTTCTGAAATAGCTTTCGGCCAACTCCAGCTAGCCTATTAGTGGTGTCATGACTTATATATGAGTTGGATTACTTAGAGAAGCAATTTGAAACCTACTTCAGCCTTTTGGGCATTGAACTTACGGGTTTTTCCGCCGCGCCAGAGGTTGCCCTTCCTTCTGAAATAGGTTTCGGCCAACTCCAGCTAGCCTATTAGTGGTGTCATGACTTATATATGAGTTGGATTACTTAGAGAAGCAATTTGAAACCTACTTCAGCATTTTGGGCATTGAACTTATGGGTTTTTCCGCCACGCCAGAGGTTGCCCTTCCTTCTGAAATAGGTTTCGGCCAACTCTAGCTAGCCTATTAGTGGTGTCATGACTTATATTTGAGTTGGATTTCTTAGATAAGCAATTTGAAACCTACTTCAGCATTTTGGGCATTGAACTTACGGGTTTTTCCGCCACGCCAGAGGTTGCCCTTCCTTCTGAAATAGCTTTCGGCCAACTCCAGCTAGCCTATTAGTGGTGTCATGACTTATATTTGAGTTGGATTACTTAGAGAAGCAATTTGAAACCTTCTTCAGCATTTTGGGCATTGAACTTATGGGTTTTTCCGCCGCGCCAGAGATTGCCCTTCCTTCTGAAATAGCTTTCGGCCAACTCCAGCTAGCCTATTAGTGGTGTCATGACTTATATATGAGTTGGATTACTTAGAGAAGCAATTTGAAACCTACTTCAGCATTTTGGGCATTGAACTTACGGGTTTTTCCGCCGCGCCAGAGGTTGCCATTCCTTCTGAAATAGGTTTCGGCCAACTCCAGCTAGCCTATTAGTGGTGTCATGACTTATATATGAGTTGGATTACTTAGAGAAGCAATTTGAAACCTACTTCAGCATTTTGGGCATTGAACTTACGGGTTTTTCCGCCGCGCCAGAGGTTGCCCTTCCTTTTGAAATAGGTTTCGGCCAACTCCAGCCAGCCTATTAGTGGTGTCATGACTTATATATGAGTTGGATTACTTAGAGAAGCAATTTGAAACCTACTTCAGCATTTTGGGCATTGAACTTACGGGTTTTTCCGCCGCGCCAGAGGTTGCCCTTCCTTCTGAAATAGGTTTCGGCCAACTCCAGCTAGCCTATTAGTGGTGTCATGACTTATATATGAGTTGGATTACTTAGAGAAGCAATTTGAAACCTACTTCAGCATTTTGGGCATTGAACTTACATGTTTTTCTGCTGCGCCAGAGGTTGCCCATCCTTCTGAAATAGCTTTCGGCCAACTCCAGCTAGCCTATTAGTGGTGTCATGACTTATATTTGAGTTGGATTACTTAGAGAAGCAATTTGAAACCTACTTCAGCATTTTGGGCATTGAACTTACGTGTTTTTCCGCTGCGCCAGAGGTTGCCCATCCTTCTGAAATAGGTTTCGGCCAACTCCAGCTAGCCTGTTAGTGGTATCATGACTTATATTTGAGTTGGATTACTTAGAGAAGCAATTTGAAACCTACTTCAGCATTTTGGGCATTGAACTTACGGGTTTTTCCGCCGCGCCAGAGGTTGCCCTTCCTTCTGAAATAGGTTTCAGCCAACTCCAGCTAGCCTATTAGTGGTGTCATGACTTATATATGAGTTGGATTACTTAGAGAAGCAATTTGAAACCTACTTCAGCATTTTGGGCATTGAACTTACGGGTTTTTCCGCCGCGCCAGAGGTTGCCCTTCCTTCTGAAATAGCTTTCGGCCAACTCCAGCTATTAGTGTGCTACTGTTATTAACACACATTGAGTATGTGTTGTTTGAGTTGTTGAGTCTTGAATTAAAGTCCAGCATTGTAACTTTAAAATGGTTTATTCTCTAAAAACAACAGTGTTAAACATCTCCATCACAGGAGTGTAGCTGGTTTGGTCGGAGGACCAATTCAGGTGAAGTATAGATAAGAACTGCCTAAATTATCGATATCACAGATATCGTATGTTTAGTTGTCTCAGCATTTAAACACAATATGTAAACTTTACATTCGTCTAGGAAGACACCTGCATCCGGTGACGACACAATATTTCACACGGTATGCATTTGTGTTGATGCTTCAGAAAAATGTTACATTGCTGAGGGATACAAAATACATCCTGTTATGATTTTATCTGACTACAGCAAATCTCACGCTAGCTGCTTCTTCCACAATGACATATTACGTCATGTGTTTTAAACATGTAATAACTAACTATTACATTAGCTTGGCCAGCTATCTCAATTTTTTTTTAAAATTTAACAACACGCCAAAATATGTTTACTAGGTGTGACTGGATATATGTATTATTCTTTGTTTAACTTTAGCCATAAGCAAATGAGGACGAATGTCCAAATAGGCACATAAAAAAAAAACAATAACAATAATGCATATGAAAAGATATTACCAAAGCAAAGAAAAAAAAAAATGCATGATGAATACAGATCACATATATGGTACATTGCTTAGCAAATGATTATAGGGTACCAAAAAAAAAAATACTGACATACATATGATTCGGTAACTTGTTAAAGAATAATTGTTACCTTTGTCAGAAACAGATTAACACAATACGGTAATTAATAAAAATATTTGTTACCTTGGTAAAGATTTAATTTTAGTGCACAAACACGAATTCCTGGTACGTACACGTACCACGGTTTCGTACATATATATATATATATATATATATATATATATATATATATATATATATATATATATATATATATATATATATATATATATATATATATATATCTATATTTATTTATATATAGGGCTTATATATTTTATTAGATGCCGAGAGAAAAAAATGATTTAATTTTTTAAATGTTTTTTAAATGTATTTTTAACAATGCAAATGTTCTATAATTTCTTCAATTACTTATTACTAGCGTACTAACTGCTTTTCGTACACACGCTATTTCCAGACCATTTTACTCCTTTAGCGAATGAGGTGTCCACTTCAAACGGCTTTAAACTGAATTAAATAAGGAGTTTTGTCTGGACATGGCAAAACGTTCTGTTTTAGCTGCCAACTGTTCCGTAACCTACGCCAAACAAGGATGTTCACGGCGATAAATATCATCACCGTCACACTTAATCCTGCTAGTAGTATGGGGTGAAGAAATTCCTTATAAGTCGGTGACAGGTGGTCCATCTCGATCAATTTCATCAACCGCTTGGCTACCTGTTTGTTGTATGGGAGAGGTAGTGATGGCATTGTAGACGTTCACGTGAAGTTCGCGAAGTAGGCTCGTTCTCTGATGATAGTCCTTATCCCGGTCACCATGGAATTAGGGGAAGTCCCGATACAACCATCTCCTGCAACAAAGATTTTTGCATATGACGTAGATCCGTCCGGGCATGATACATTGAAGCCGTCCTTGTCGTATCGTATCCACGAGCCATTGTTCAGTCTGCAATTGAACTCATTATTGTCAAAGGGATAAAGCTTATCCAGACAATTTTCACTTGTATGGGAGAGAGCATCGTCTAGCACTATACCTAACTCGCTAATCCATTAAGTTTTTATGGAATTCAAATGAGTCAGCTGTACATATTTTTCTATCCATTGCGTCTGAACAGTGAGTTAATTGATTTAAGTCTTTAATGACTGTATATGTTTCCTTGTCTGGGGAAATCAATACGTGTCCTGTCAAACTGGATATTACTGGATTTGAGTGATTCGTCATGAAAGTCAGAAATGGTGATATCCTGTAAGATTGCCAGGCATCAGAAGAATCAAAGGGAATTGTAATCATAATCTTGTTATTTTCAACGCTTACTGTAATTAGGCTGTAATAAAATTCTAACCTACGTTCGCCTAACAAAGGAACATAGCCTAGTTTATCCCGTCCGTTCTCCAGAACTAACTTTAAGTATTTTATAGGCAACAAATGGGGCGACAGTACACCTTTAGTTGCTAACGTGATAGCTTCTACATAATCCTTGGATTTCTCAATGAAATGTGCAATTCTGTTATGTATGTGATCTATCTTTGAATCATAATACGTTAACGTTGCCAACAAATCCTGTACTTCCATAATCTGACTGATATTTCTGGAATGTTCATTTACTAAATCCATAATTTGATTGATTGAAGCTAACTGATTCCTTAGTTCTGACATAATCAATTCATCTTCATGAGTCAAGAACTCAATTTTCTTATTTTGATTACTAATCTTAAGACGATTGGAAATTCCTAAACCTAAACTTGCAATAGACCCAAAGATGTTTAATGCAGCAAAAATAAACGTATTTCGTCTTTCTTTATGTTCGTGTCCTACAGTCCACATCAAAAGGTCACGAGCCAAAGATTCTGTCTCGTAAGTCTTATTTTGCAAGTCATCAGATAGCATCTCTGCAACTTTTAGTGTCGATCCAAGCGAACTCTCTGTAGCCAAATGAAAATGTCTTCTATGCAACTCATCTAATGAGACAGCAAACCTTGAAATGGCGGTTTTTAAGCTAGTGACATCATTCTCTGGAAGAAAAATTGCTTGCATATGCACTTCTACAACTACGTTGCTCGATGTAATAAAAACGTCTTCTTGTCTTTCAACTATAGTGCCATATTTAAAATCTATACTTTTAGTTTTAGAGCTCGTCCCACACGAGAAAAATGTCTGAGCGAACAATATCACTCCCAACAACAAAAAATTCATCTTGAAAACCTGTAACGAGAAAAATATATGTAATTACTCCTGTATTAAGAAGAAACTTTTAATCACACAAATAAAAATTTTTCCCTCACTTCTTTCCCTCTCTTTTTTTTCTTTTTTTTTTAATTTCTCATGTGAGCCAATGGTACTATTCTGTCATCCGTGGGTTGGGATACGTTTTGAACTCTAAACCTATTGGCCGTTAATGTTTCCAAAATGTTAAATGGGCCTTCAAACTTAGGTGTTAGTTTATAATTGAGTCCTTTACGTACATTTACCTGTATATATATATATATATATATTATCACCCACGGTATATGTTTTAGTTGGCTTCGCTATTTTATCATGATTCCTTTTCATTATGATTTGTGATTCTTCTAAATTCTTTCGAAGGATATCATATCGACTTTTGCTTGCATTTATACATTCTTTTAAAGGATTTGATAGATTAGTTGTAGGCGTTAATACATGGAAAGGCGTTCTAACTGGGGTACCATACAATGCTTCATGCGGTGACATTTTAATTGATATATGATATGAATGATTCAGAGTACTCAGTGCCGCAGGTATTGCAATATCCCAGTTGGGGTCTGATCCCCCTAGTGTTACTCTTAATACATTTAAAACCTTCCTATTTGCTCTTTCCACTAGCCCATTCGACTCTGGGTGATATATCATGGTATTTATTTTCTTTATGCTAAGGAATTCACACAATGAGGTAAGATAGTGATTATTAAATTCACCACCCGAGTCTGAGATTATCATGTGTGGAATTCCATGTTTACAAATGTAACACTCGTAAAACTTCCTAGCGCATTCAATCGCAGTTTTAGTTTTAAGCGCTATTAGTTCTGTATATCGAGTTAAAGCATCTATAATTACTAAGAGGTGCTTATTTCCTCTGTCTGACTTGTAAAATCCTGTTAACAAATCTAAATGTATTCTTTCAAAGTGTTGATTGGGCACGGGATAAGCCCCTAGGCTGATAGGTGTTTTCGTATGCCCTTTGTTTTCCTGACATGTGCGACAATTAGCTATGTGTCTTTTTATATCTGTAAGCATCGTATGCCAATAAAACAATGATTTGGCTTTCTGTGACATTAATGAGAACCCCGGGTGTCCATGTATTGGATTTGCATGCAACCAATTCAGGACAGTGGAAATAAGTGAGATTGGTACTACTACCTGGTCGTTAGTTACATGTGGTGTATTGCGGGTTTTCCTTGTCACAGTCCTACACAGAATATTATCTTTGATTATATAATTCTGCTGCTTATTCTTTATATATCCCTTTTCCTTATGATTGCCGTTCAAAGTATTTATAATTGTTTCTATTTTCTGATCTTTTCTTTGCTCAGTCTGTAATAATTCAGCGCTCCAGCCTAAATCTTCTTGTTCAGATATCATTTTAACAATAGGCATGGATGTTGATATATCTATTAATTCAGCTAAAGGCTCCGTACAAGATGACACAGGGTTGCGTGATAATGCATTCGCAATGATATTTGCTTTCCCAGGTAAATACCCGATTCTTGCGCCAAAATCTTGAATGATCAAATGCCACCGAGTTCGTTTAGGGCTGTGGTTGAAGCCTTTAAAGAACTCGGTTAGTGGTTTATGGTCAGTAAGAACCTTAACGGGATAACCGTAAATTATGAACTTAAAATGCACTAGTGAATTAACAATAGCTAGCCCTTCCTTGTCTATTACTGCATACTTACTTTCGGAAGTTCTCAGTTTTCGAGAATAAAAAGCTATCGGGAAAAATTGTTTATCATATTGCTGAAGCAATACCCCTCCTACTCCTAAATCTGAGGCGTCTGTTGCAATGAAGAATTCCTTACTGAAGTCAGGAAATTTTAAGATAGGAGAACTACACAGTTCATCTTTCAAGGTATTAAACGCCTGTTGATGATGCTCAGACCATATGAAGTCTACGCCCTTCTTCGTAAGATCAGTTAAAGGAGCGGCTATTATTGAATAGTTGCGTATAAAATGCCTGTAATATCCACTACAACCCAGAAATTGCTGTATTCCCTTGACAGTAGTAGGTATCGGAAAATTACGTATAGCCGACACCTTATCATGGACTACTTTAAGACTTTGGCTTGACACCATGAAACCCAAATATATTAATTCTGTTTTGAAAAATTCACACTTACTAATCTTTACCCTTAAGTTATGTTGTCTTAATCTCTGTAGTACTAGTTCTAACTTACGTAGATGTTCTTCTAAGGTGTTGGAAAAGATTACAAGATCATCCATATAGGCATGCAATATATCCCCTAACAAGTCTCCAAACACTATATTAATCATTCTTGTAAATGTTATGGGAGCACAACGTAAACCAAAAGGCATCCGTAAAAATTCATAATGTCCCCTGGCTGTGCTGAAGGCTGTGTATGGGATACTATCTTCTTCTAATGATATCTGGTGAAAGCCTTTAAGTAAGTCCAAACTGGTAAAATATTTATTCTAACCTAACAAAGACAAAATTTCGTCAGTACATGGCACTGGGAATCGATCAGGGATCGTCTCCTCGTTTAGACGACGGAAGTCGACGCAGATACGCCATGTTCGATCTTTTTTCGGTACAACTATTAATGGAAAATTATAAGGGCTGTTTGATTTCCTAATGACTCCTTCTTCTAGCATTTTACCTACTTCATCATTTATTTCATTCTGGAATTTCATAGGGAGTCTGTACGAGGGTACATAGATAATTTTCTGCTTGTCCTTTAACCTTATTTGATGCTCGATCACATCTGTTTTTCCTAAGGATCCATCCGTAGTGGAAAAAACATCATGATATTTAGTTAAAAGTCCTAAAATTTTCTGCTGAATTTCTTCGTCTTGAATGTCTTTATTGATTTTTATTTTCAATAGATTGCCAAAGGGATTCATCCGCAACTGATTGAGCGTGATTGATTTCAGCAACGGTAAGAATACGATGTTTATAAACTTCTACATCCAAGATATGTTGATTTTTGTGAATTACTAAAGTGTTATTTAAATGATTACAGAATTCAATATTACATTGTTGATGTGAGCCTACTGTATAAATAGCTTGTGTGACAGACAATCCGTTAGTTTTCAAAGTGTCGGAAAGGATTAATATTTCAGATCCCGGTAATGTTTTCTTTATTTGCACTATTAAATTCGAAGGTACGTTTGGCTCGATAGATTGCGTGCAAGATGATATTACGGGTGAACGAGAATTCTGCTGGGTCACGTATATTATTTCTTTATTAGTGAGACAAGTTATTGGTTCTTCAACGTACGTTACGGTTACATTTGTCGTCTCCTTTTTATCCAAAACTGATTTTAGGGTATTAGAAGACTTATAGAATTTCCCTTTGATATACACGCCGTGCTTGGCAGGGGCTAAGATAATGTTTTGATTTCCCATAGATGGGTATCCTATAATTACAACTGGATACATATCAATGTTTTGTACAACAACAAATGTATCGGCAAACGTTCGTTTACCGACTTTGAATTGAACATGAGTTATGCCTATGACATTTAATTCATTATTTCCTATACCCGAGAGTTTAACTCCGGATTTTTCTATCGGAAAGTTCGAAAACAACAAATGATGTGTCCTCAAATCCATGATATTACGTGGACTACCAGAGTAAAAAAATAACGTAAAGGATTTGTGTTCTAAATTTACAGCATATAAGGTTGGTCGTAACTCATTTTGGCTTATTATTGTATGAATTCGTTGCAAATCTACGGGAGCATGCATTGTTTTACTTAATTCGGCCGTGTGTTTCATAGGAAAATCTATTGCCTCACAATGATCTGATAAAACATTAAATTGATTATTCAATACTATTGATGTTGACATGAATGACCTTGACCCAACATCACTCTCTTCCCCACTGGAGTTAATTATGTGGTATTTGCTTTGCTCTGTACATTCTGAAAATTAGTCTGACCTTGCGAGGTCTGGTTTGACGACCCAGGCTCAGCGATATTCGAAGAAGTGTTTGTTTGTTTCGGACTCTGAACTACATTGACATTTGGCTGTTTCTTCTTATTGTTAAAATGAGGATTTTTCTTTTTATTTACATATGGAACTGACTGTGGAATTGACTGTGTATTTCTGGGATTCTGTAGTGTCTTACGCGAGTAACACTGACTGTATGAATGAGTCGAACTATTATGTACTGAACAGAATTTCGTTCTGCAGTCCGCGATTAAGTGACCTTGACGTTTGCAATTATAACACGTCATTCCCGCTACTTGACTATTATTAACTACGTTCACTGTTTGTGGCGTTGTTTCATTCTTTGCAAAAACTTGAGTTAACACGGGATCGAGGTCTGGACACTTAGCCATGTGTTTCTTTATCTGTTTATATACATCCAATTCCGTACTTGCAGGCGTTAACTTTTTATCAAAACACCGCACTAAAGCTTCAGGCAACATAAGTTTCATACAAGTTAAATACATTAATCGTAAAAATCTTTCACGGAGATGTTATCTCTAGTAACCCAAGTGGAGTTACCTAAAATATCCTGATATTCATTAAGCCTATCAGCTATGAGAGCTGCTCTCTCAATAACATTAAGCCGATTCATAGTGGCTTGATTAAGTGTATTTCTTAACGTTAATACTACATCCAAGGCTTCTTCACCCCCATAGACCGCTCGTAACCTAACTTTGAAATCATCCCAGGTAACTGCTTCTTGAAATGAAACACCTCTTAAATACGCACTCGCATCCCCCTTAGAAAAATCTATAAAACTTTTATCTTCTTGTAATTGTACAAAAGGGTCTACGATTTGTTTGGCATTTAAATGGGCATCGACGGATGAAATCCATGACTCCACATTTTGAGGCAAGAACCCATTAACCCGACCCTGAAAAGGAAGGATTGCAGACCTGGCATTTACAAGCGTCACAATCGGGAGAGGATTAATCTGTCCTACGCCACTAGGTCCAGGGGTGGGGCTCACAGGGGGCGTCATGACTGCTGTATTTCTTTTCCTATCTCTTCAACCCCTTGCAATTCTATCAAAATATCTATATGAATACAGACGTCCACTGCGTAAACGCATAAGAACTTAATGATAAAGATTATAACAAAATTCCCAAAACAATGCTACTAATCCCAAGACATTTCCCGAGAATTTCTGAAAGAAAACGGAACACAAAGATATTTCCCGAGAATTTCTGAAAGAAAAAGGAATTAGCACAAAGAGAGAAAAAATTCTAGATGAGAATTCGGAGTTGAACACAGTTTTCTTTAATGAAAGGAAAATAAAAGATTAGCAACCACTCACCCCAGTAATAATCGACTAACGACTCGTGATAACTACACTTCACTGCCCAAACTGAAATGAATTTGAAAATTGTACTTAGCTTTTATATGGTTCTGTGTGATGTCGTCATATCCTCTCTCTCTCTTGATGTTTGGGTGAATGTTTCGTCCGAGTTTCCGTTGAATGTAGTGCTTCCTGGATATGTTTTGTAAGCGTTGAACGTCAGTCCTTGGGTTTCCTAGGATGTTGATTGAAGATCCAGTTCATCAGTTTGTATGTATAACATTCATCAAATGTTTTAGTCTGCGATGGACTATGATACTTAGTCAAAATTGTAGTTTCCTTAACGTTGATTTCTTGAAGATCTTTCTCTGGTTTTTACAGCTTTATTTTTGATTTCTTGAAGATCTTCCTCTAATTCTTAGAGTCTTATTATTAATTTCTTGAAGATCTTTCTCTGATTCTTAGAGTTTTAGCGCTGCCACCATTTATTAGTGTGCTACTGTTATTAACACACATTGAGTATGTGTTGTTTGAGATGTTGAGTCTTGAATTAAAGTCCAGCATTGTAACTTTAAAATGGTTTATTCTCTAAAAACAACAGTGTTAAACATCTCCATCACAGGAGTGTAGCTGGTTTGGTCGGATGACCAATTCAGGTGAAGTATAGATAAGAACTGCCTAAATTATCGATATCACAGATATCGTATGTTTAGTTGTCTCAGCATTTAAACACAATATGTAAACTTTACATTCGTCTAGGAAGACACCTGCATCCGGTGACGACACAATCTTTCACACGGTATGCATTTGTGTTGATGCTTCAGAAAAATGTTACATTGCTGAGGGATGCAAAATACATCCTGTTATGATTTTATCTGACTACAGCAAATCTCACGTTAGCTGCTTCTTCCACAATGACCTATTACGTCATGTGTTTTAAACATGTAATAACTAACTATTACACAGCTAGCCTATTAGTGGTGTTATGAGTTGGATTACTTAGAGAAGCAATTTGAAACCTACTTCAGCATTTTGGGCATTGAACTTACGGGTTTTTCCACCGCGCCAGAGGTTGCCCTTCCTTCCGAAATAGCTTTCGGCCAACTCCAGCTAGCCTATTAGTGGTGTCATGACTTATATATGAGTTGGATTACTTAGAGAAGCAATTTGAAACCTACTTCAACATTTTGGGCATTGAACTTACTGGTTTTTCCGCCGCGCCAGAGGTTGCCCTTCCTTCTGAAATAGCTTTCGGCCAACTCCAGCTAGCCTATTAGAGGTGTCATGACTTATACATGAGTTGGATTACTTAGAGAAGCAATTTGAAACCTACTTCAGCATTTTGGGCATTGAACTTATGGGTTTTTCCACCGCGCCAGAGGTTGCCCATCCTTCTGAAATAGCTTTCGGCCAACTCCAGCTAGCCTATTAGTGGTGCTATTGTAAGCCTGGCAGTGAAGCCAAGCGCCATTGTTTTCCCGGGCGGTGAAGCCAAGTACCATTGTTGTGCCAGGCGGTGAAGCCAAGCGGGCCAGGCATTGAAGCCAAACGCCATTGTTTTGCCGTGCGGTGAAGCCAAGCGTCATTATCAGGCCGGGCAGTGAAGCCAAGCGTTATTATCAGGACAGGCGGTGAAGCGAAGCGTCATTATTAGGCCAGGCGATTAAGCCAAGGGTCATGATCAGGCCAGGCGCTTAAGCCAAGCGTCATGATCAGCCAGGCGGTTAAGCCAAGTGTCATTATTAGGCCAGGCAGTTAAGCCAAGCGTTATGATCAGGCCTGGTGGTTAAGCCAAGCGTCATGATCAGGCCAGGCGGTCAAGCCAAGCGTCATGATCAGGCCAGGCGGTTAAGCCTAGCGTCATTATCAGGCCAG
Source organism: Palaemon carinicauda (assembly GCF_036898095.1). Lineage (NCBI taxonomy): Eukaryota > Metazoa > Arthropoda > Malacostraca > Decapoda > Palaemonidae > Palaemon > Palaemon carinicauda. The sequence goes on from NC_090755.1 coordinate 15,238,548, forward strand.
GCAGTGAAGCCAAGCGTTATGATCAGGCCAGGCGGTTAAGCCAAGCGTCATGATCAGGCCAGGCGGTGAAGCCAAGCGTTATGATCAGGCCAGGCGGTTAAGCCAAGCGTCATTATCAGGCCAGGCGGTTAAGGCAAGCGTCATGATCAGGCCAGGCGGTTAAGCCAAGCGTCATGATCAGTCCAGGTGGTTAAGCCAAGCAGCATGATCAGGCAAGGGGGTTAACCCAAGCGTCATGACCAGGCCGGGCGGTTAAGCCAAGCGTCATGATCAGGCCAGGCGGTTAAGCCAAGCGTCATTATCAGGCCAGGCGGTTAAGCCAAGCGTTATGATCAGGCCAGGCGGTTAAGCCAAGCGTCATTATTAGGCCAGGCGGTTAAGCCAAGCGTCTTTATCAGGCCAAGCGGTTAAGCCAAGCATCATGATCAGGCCATGCGGTTAAGCCAAGCGTCATTATCAGGCCAGGCGGTGAAGCCAAGCGTCATGATCAGGCCAGGCGGTTAAGCCAAACGTCATGATCAGGCCAGGCGGTTAAGCCAAGCGTCATTATCAGGCCAGGCAGTGAAGCCAAACGTCATGATCAGGCCAGGCGGTGAAGCCAAGCATTATGATCAGGCTAGGCGGTTAAGCCAAGCGTCATTATCAGGCCAGGCAGTGAAGCCAAGCGTCATGATCAGGCCAGGCGGTGAAGCCAAGAGTTATGATCCGGCCAGGCGGTTGAGCCAAGCGTCATTATCAGGCCAGACAGTGAAGCCAAGTGTCATGAGCAGGCCAGGCGGTGCAGCCAAGTGTCATGAGCAGGCCAGGCGGTGCAGCCAAGCGTTATGATCAGGCCAGGCGGTGAAGCCAAGTGTCATGAGCAGGCCAGGCGGTGAAGCCAAGCATTATGATCAGGCTAGGCGGTTAAGCCAAGCGTCATTATCAGGCCAGGCAGTGAAGCCAAGCGTCATGATCAGGCCAGGCGGTGAAGCCAAGAGTTATGATCCGGCCAGGCGGTTGAGCCAAGCGTCATTATCAGGCCAGACAGTGAAGCCAAGTGTCATGAACAGGCCAGGTGGTGAAGCCAAGGGTCATGATCAGGCCAGGCGGTGAAGCCAAGCGTTATGGTCAGGCCAGGCGGTGAAGCCAAGCGTCTTTATCAGGCCAGGCGGTGAAGCCAAGCATCATTATCAGGCCAGGCACTGAAGCCAAGCGTCATGATCAGGCCAGACGGTGAAGCCAAGCGTCATGATCAGGCCAGGCGGTTGAGCCAACGGTCATGATCAGGCCAGGCAGTGAAGCCAAGCGTCATGATCAGGCCAGGCGGTGAAGCCAAGTGTCATCATCAGCCCAGGCGGATAAGCCAAGCGTCATAATTAGGCCTGGCTGTTAATCCAAGCGTTATGATCAGGAGAGGCGGTTAAGCCAAGCGTCATGATCAGGCCAGGCGGTGAACCCAAGCGTCATGATCAGGCCAGGCAGTTAACCCAAGCGTCATGATCAGGCCAGGTGGTTAAGCCAAGCGTCATTATCAGGCCAGGCGGTTAAGCCAAGCGTCTTTATCAGGCCAGGCAATTAAGCCAAGCGTCATTATTAGGCCGGGCGATTAAGCCAAGCATTATCATTATCCCGGGCAATTAAGCCAAGCGTCATGATCAGGCCAGGCGGTGAAGCCAAGCGTCATGATCAGGCCAGGCGGTTAAGCCAAGCGTCATGATCAGGCCAGGCGGTTAAGTCAAGCATAATTTTTAGGCCGGGCGATTATGCCAAGCGTCATGATCAGGCCAGGCGGTTAAGCCAAGAGTCTTTATCAGGCCAGACGGTTAAGCCAAGCGTCATGATCAGGCCAGGCGGTTAAGCCAAGCATCATTATTAGGCCAGGCGGTTAAGCCAAGAGTCTTTATCAGGCCAGACGGTTAAGCCAAGCGTCATGATCAGGCCAGTCGTTAACCCAAGCGTCATTATCAGGCCAGGCGGTTAAGCCAAGCGTCATTATCAGGCCAGGTGGTTAAGCCAAGCGTCTTTATCTGGCCAGGCAGTTAAGCCAAGCGTCATTATTAGGCCGGGCTATTAAGCCAGGCGTCATGATCAGGCCGGGCGGTTAAGCCAAGCGTCATGATCAGGCCAGGCGGTAAAGCCAAGCGTCATTATCAGGCCAGGCGGTGAAGCCAAGCGTCATGATCAGGCCAGGCGGTTAAGCCAAGCGTCATGATCAGGCCAGGCGGTTAAGCCAAGCGTCATTATCAGGCCAGGCAGTGAAGCCAAGCGTCATGATCAGGCCAGGCGGTGAAGCCAAGCATTATGATCAGGCTAGTCGGTTAAGCCAAGCGTCATTATCAGGCATGGCAGTGAAGCCAAGCATCATGATCAGGCCAGGCGGTGAAGCCAAGCGTTATGATCAGGCCAGGCGGTTGAGCCAATCGTCATTATCAGGCCAGACAGTGAAGCCAAGTGTCATGATCAGGCCAGGCGGTGAAGCCAAGCGTCAGGATCAGGCCAGGCGGTGAAGCCGAGCGTCTTTATCAGGCCAGGCGGTGAAGCCAAGCGTCATGATCAGGCCAGGCGGTTAAGCCAAGCATCATTATCAGGCCAGGCAGTGAAGCCAAACGTCATGATCAAGCAAGACGGTGAAGCCAAGCGTCATGATCAGGCAAGGCGGTTAAGCCAACGGTCATTATCAGGCCAGGCAGTGAAGCCAAGCGTCATAATCAGGCCAGGCGGTGAAGCCAAGCGTCATTATCAGGCCAGGCGGTTAAGCCAAGCGTCATGATCAGGCCTGGCAGTGAAGCCAAGCGTCATGATCAGGCCAGGCGGTGAAGCCAAGTGTCATCATCAGGCCAAGCGGATAAGCCAAGCGTCATTATCAGGCCAGGCGGTTAAGCCAAGCTTCTTTATCAGGCCAGGCAGTTAATCCAAGCGTCATTATTAGGCCGGGCGATTAAGCCAAGCATTATTATTAGGCCGGGCGATTAAGCCAAGCGTCATGATCAGGCCAGGCGGTGAAGCCAAGCGTCATGATCAGGCCAGGTGGTTAAGCAAAGCGTCTTTATCAGGCCAGGCGGTTAAGCCAAGCGTCATTATTAGGCTGGGCGATTAAGTCAAGCATCATTATTAGGCCGGGCGATTAAGCCAAGCGTCATGATCAGGCCAGGCGGTTAAGCCAAGCGTCATTATCAGGCCAGGCAGTGAAGCCAAGCATCCCTATCAGGCCAGGCGGTTAAGCCAAGCGTCATTATTAGGCCTGGCGATTAAGCCAAGCATCATTATTAGGCCAGGCAGTGAAGCCAAGCGTCATTATTAGGCTGAGCAATTAACCCAAGCGTCATTATTAGGCCAGGCAGTTAAGACAAGCGTCATGATCAGGCCAGGCGGTTAAGCCAAGCCTCATGATCAGGCCAGGCGGTTAAGCCAAGCGTCTTTATCAGGCCAGGCAGTTAAACAAAGCATCATTATTAGGCCAGGCGGTTAAGCCAAGCGTCATTATTAGGCTGAGCAATTAACCAAACGTCTTTATTTGGCCAGGTGGTTAAGCCAAGCGTCATGATCAGGCCAGGCGGATGAGCCAAGCGTCATGATCAGGCCAGGCGGTTAAGCCAAGCATCATGATCAGGCAAGGCGGTTAAGCCAGGCGTCTTTATCAGGCCAGACAGTTAAGCCAAGCGTCATTATTAGGCCGAGCAATTAACCCAAGCATCATTATTAGGCCAGGCGGTCAAGCCAAGCGTCATGATCAGGCCAGGCGGTTAAGCCAAGCGTCATTATCAGGCCAGGCGGTTAAGCCAAGCGTCTTTATCAAGCCAGGCGGTTAAGCCAAGCATCATTATTAGGCCGGGCGATTAAGCCAAGTATCATGATCAGGCCAGGCTGTTAAGCCAAGCATCCTTATTTGGCCGGCAATTAAGCCAAGCGTCATGATCAGGCCAGGTGGTTAAGCCAAGTGTCCTTATCAGGCCAGGCAGTTAAGCCAAGCGTCTTTATCAGGCCAGGCGGTTAAGCCAAGCGTCATTATTAGGCCAGGCGATTAAGCCAAGCATCATTATTAGGCCAGGCGGTTAAGCCAAGCGTCATTATTAGGCCGAGCAATTAACCCAAGCGTCATGATCAGGCCGGGCGGGGAACCCAAGCGTCATGATCAGGCCAGGCGGTTAAGCCAAGCGCCACGATCAGGCCAGGCGGTTAAGCCAAGTGTCATTATCAGGCCAGGCAGTTAAGCCAAGCGTCTTTATCAGGCCAGCCGGTTAAGCCAAGCGTCATTATTAGGCGGGGCGATTAAGCCAAACATCATTATTAGGCCGGGCGATTAAGCTAAGCGTCATGATCAGGCCAGGCGGTTAAGCCAAGCGTCATTATTAGGCCGGGCAATTAAGCCAAGCGTCATGATCATGCTAGGCAGTTAAAGCCAAGCGTCATTATCAGGCCGAGCAATTAAGCCAAGCGTCATTATTAGGCCAGGTGGTTAAGCTAAGCGTCATGATCAGGCCAGGCGGTTAAGCCAAGCGTCATTATCAGGCCAGGCGGTTAAGCCAAGCATCATTATCAGGCCAGTTAGTTAAGCCAAGCGTCATGATCAGGCCAGGCGGTTAAGCCAAGCGTCATGATCAGGCCAGGCAGTTAAGCCAAGCGTCATGATCAGGCCAGGCGGTTAAGCCAAGCGTCATTATCAGGCCAGGCAGTTAAGCCAAGCGTCATTATTAGGCCAGGCAGTTAAGCCAAGCGTTATGATCAGGCCAGGCGGTTAAGCTAAGCATCATGATCTGGCCAGGCAGTGAAGCCAAGCGTTATGATGAGGCCAGGCGGTTAAGCCAAGCGTCTTTATCAAGCCAGGCGGTTAAGCCAAGCATCATTATTAGGCCGGGCGATTAAGCCAAGTATCATGATCAGGCCAGGCTGTTAAGCCAAGTATCCTTATTAGGCCGGGTGATTAAGCCAAGCGTCATGATCAGGCCAGGTGGTTAAGCCAAGTGTCCTTATCAGGCAAGGCAGTTAAGCCAAGCGTCTTTATCAGGCCAGGCGGTTAAGCCAAGCGTCATTATTAGGCCAGGCGATTAAGCCAAGCATCATTATTAGGCCAGGCGGTTAAGCCAAGCGTCATTATTAGGCCGAGCAATTAACCCAATCGTCATGATGAGGCCGGGCGGGGAACCCAAGCGTCATGATCAGGCCAGGCGGTTAAGCCAAGCGTCACGATCAGGCCAGGCGGTTAAGCTAAGTGTCATTATCAGGCTAGGCAGTTAAGCCAAGCGTCTTTATCAGGCCAGGCGGTTAAGCCAAGCGTCATTATTAGGCCGGGCGATTAAGCCAAACATCATTATTAGGCCGGGCGATTAAGCTAAGCGTCATGATCAGGCCAGGCGGTTAAGCCAAGCGTCATTATTAGGCCGGGCAATTAAGCCAAGCGTCATGATCAGGCTAGGCGGTTAAAGCCAAGCGTCATTATCAGGCTGAGCAATTAAGCCAAGCGTCATCATTAGGCCAGGCGGTTAAGCTAAGCGTCATGATCAGGCCAGGCGGTTAAGCCAAGCGTCATGATCAGGCCAGGCGGTTAAGCCAAGCGTCATTATCAGGCCAGTTAGTTAAGCCAAGCGTCATGATCAGGCCAGGCGGTTAAGCCAAGCGTCATGATCAGGCCAGGCAATTAAGCCAAGCGTCATGATCAGGCCAGGCGGTTAAGCCAAGCGTCATTATCAGGCCAGGCAGTTAAGCCAAGCGTCATTATTAGGCCAGGCAGTTAAGCCAAGCGTTATGATCAGGCCAGGCGGTTAAGCCAAGCATCATGATCTGGCCAGGCAATGAAGCCAAGCGTTATGATGAGGCCAGGCGGTTAAGCCAAGCATCATTATCAGGCCAGGCAGATAAGCCAAGCGTCATTATTAGGCCTGGCAGTTAAGCCAAGCGTTATGATGAGGCCAGGAGGTTAAGCCAAGCGTCATGATCAGGCCAGGCAGTTATGCCAAGCGTCATGATCAGGCCAGGCAGTTAAGCCAAGCATCATGATCAGGCCAGGCTGTTAAGCCAAGCGTCATGATCAGGACAGGCGGTTAAGCCAAGCGTCATGATCAGGCCAGGCGGTTAAGCCAAGCGTCATGATCAGGCCAGGCGGTTAAGCCAAGTGTCATGATCAGGCCAGGCAAGTAAGCCAAGGGTCATGATCAGGGCAGGCGGTTAAGCCAAGAGTCATTATCAGGCCAGGCGGTTAAGCCAAGAGTCATTATCAGGCCAGGCAGTGAAGCCAAGCGTCCTTACCAGGCCAGGCAGTAAAGCCAAGCGTCATGATCAGGCCAGGCAGTGAAGCCAAGCGTCATGATCAGAACAGGCGGTTAAGCCAAGCGTCATTATCATGCCAGGCAGGGAAGCCAAGCGTCATTATCAGGCCAGGCAGGGAAGCCAAGCGTCATTATCAGGCCAGGCAGTGAAGCCAAGCGTAATTATCAGGCCAGACGGTGAAGCCAAGCGTCATTATCAAGCCAGGCGGTGAAGCCAAGCGTCATTATCAAGCCAGGCAGTGAAGCCAAGCGTAATGATCAGGCCAGGGGGTTAAGCGAAGCATCATAATCAGGCCAGGCGGTTAGGCCAAGCGTCTTGATCAGGCCAGGCGGTTAAGCCAAACGTCATTATCAGGCCAGGCAGTGAAACCAAGCGTCCTTATCAGGCCAGGCAGTAAAGCCAAGCGTCATGATCAGGCCAGGCGGTGAAGCCAAGCATCATGATCAGGCCAGGTGGTGAAGCCAAGCGTCATGATCAGGCCAGGCGGTTAAACCAAGTGTCATGATCAGGCCAGGCGGTTAAGCCAAGCGTCATTATCAGCAAAGGCAGTGAAGCCAAGCGTCCTTATCAGGCCAGGCAGTCAAGCCAAGCGTCATGATCAGGCCAGGCGGTTAAGCCAAGCGTCATTTTCAGGCCAGGCGGTTAAGCCAAGCGTCATGATCAGGCCAGGCGGTTAAGCCAAGCTTCATTATCAGGCCAGGCAGTGAAGCCAAGCGTCCTTATCAGGCCAGGCAGTGAAGCCAAGCGTCATGATCAGGCCAGGTGGTTAAGCCAAGAGTCATCATCAGGCCAGGCGGTAAAGCCAAGCGTCATTATTAGGCCAGGCAGTTAAGCCAAGCGTCTTTATCAGGTCAGGCAGTTAAGCCAAGCGACATTATTAGGCCGGGCGATTAAGCCAAGCATTATTATTAGGCCGGGCGATTAAGCCAAGCATTATTATTAGGCCGGGCAATTAAGCCAAGCTTCATGATCAGGCCAGGCGGTTAAGCCAAGCGTCATGATCAGGCCAGGTGTTTAAGCCAAGTGTCTTTATCAGGCCAGGCGGTTAAGCCAAGCGTCATTATTAGGCCGGGCGATTAAGCCAAGCGTTATGATGAGGCCAGGCGGTTGAGCCAAGCATCATTATTAGGCCGGGCGATTAAGCCAAGCGTCATGATCAGGCCAGGCGGTTAAGCCAAGCGTCATTATCAGGCCAGGCAGTGAAACCAAGCTTAATTATAAGGCCAGGCAGTGAAGCCAAGCGTCCTTATCAGGCCAGGCAGTGAAGCCAAGCGTCATGATCAGGCCAGGCGGTTAAGCCAAGAGTCATGATCAGGCGAGGCGGTAAAGCCAAGCGTCATTATCAGGCCAGGCGGATAAGCCAAGCGTCTTTATCAGGTCAGGCAGTTAAGCCAAGCGACATTATTAGGCCGGGCGATTAAGCCAACCATTATTATTTGGCCGGCGATTAAGCCAAGCGTCATGATCAGGCCAGGCGGTTAAGCCAAGCGTCATGATCAGGCCAGGCGGTTAAGCCAAGCGTCTTTATCAAGCCAGGCGGTGAAGCCAAGTGTCATTATTAGGCCGGGCGATTAAGCCAAGCGTCATGATCGGGCCAGGCGGTTAAGCTAAGCATTATTATTAGGCAGGGCGATTAAGCCAAGCGTCATGATCAGGCTAGGTGGTTAAGCCAAGCGTCATTATTGGTCCTGGCGATTAAGCCAAGCATCATTATTAGGCCAGGCGGTTAAGCCAAGCGTCATTTTTAGGCCGAGCAATTAACCCAAGCATCATGATAAGGCCAGGCAGTGAAGCCAAGCGTCATGATCAGGCCAGGCGGTTAATCCAAGCGTCATGATAAGGCCAGGCGGTTAGGCGGAGCGTCATTATCAGGCCAGGCTGTTAAGCCAAGCGTCATGATCAGGCCAGGCGGTTAAGCCAAGCGTTATGATTAGGCCGGGCAGTTAAGCTAAGGGTTATGATGAAGCCAGGCGGTTAAGCCAAGCGTCATTATCAGGCCAGGCAGTTAAGCCAAGCATTATGATCAGGCCAGGCGGTTAAGCCAAGCGTCATGATCAGGCCAGGCGGTTAAGCCAAGCATCATTATCAGGCCAGGTAGTTAAGCCAAGCGTTATGATCAGGCCAGGCCGTTAAGCCAAGCGTCATTATCAGGCCAAGCAGTTAAGCCAAGCGTTATGATCAGGCCAGGCGGTTAAGCCAAGCATCTTTATCAGGCCAGGCGGTTAAGTCAAGCGTCATGATCAGGCCAGGCGGTTAAGCCAAGCGTCATTATCAGGCCAGGCAGTGAAGCCAAGCGTCATGATCAGGCCAGGCGGTGAAGCCAAGCGTTATGATCAGGCCAGGCGGTTAAGCCAAGCGTCGTTATTAGGCCAGGCGGTTAAGCCAAGCATTATGATCAGGCCCGGCTGTTTAGCCAAGCGTCATGATAAGGCCGGGCGGTGAACCCAAGCGTCATGATCAGGCAAGGCGGTTAAGCAAAGCGTCATGATCAGGCCAGGCGGTTAAGCCAAGCGTCTTTCAGGCCAGACGGTTAAACCAAGCATCATTATTAGGCCGGGCGATTAAGCCAAGCATCATTTTTACGCCGGGCGATTAAGCCAAGCGTCATGATCAGGCCAGGCGGTGAAGCTAAGCGTCATGATCAGGCCAGGCGGTGAAGCCAAGCGTCTTTATCAGGCCAGGCGGTGAAGCCAAGCGTCATGATCAGGCCAGGCGGTGAAGCCAAGCATCATTATCAGGCCAGGCAGTGAAGCCAAGCGTCATGATCAAGCCGGACGGTGAAGCCAAGCGTCATGATCAGGCCAGGCAGTGAAGCCAAGCGTCATGATCAGGCAAGGTGGTGAAGCCAAGCGTCATTATCAGGCCAGGCGGTTAAGCCAAGCGTCAAGATCAGGCCAGGCAGTGAAGCCAAGCGTCATGATCAGGCCAGGCAGTGAAGCCAAGTGTCCTCATCAGGCCAGGCGGAGAAGCCAAGCGTCATTATTAGGCCAGGCGGTTAATCCAAACGTTATGATCAGGCTAGGCGGTTAAGCCAAGCGTCTTTATCAGGCTAGGTGGTGAACCCAAGCGTCATGATCAGGCCAGGAGGTTAAGCCAAGCGTCATGATCAGGCCAGGCGGTTAAGCCAAGTGTCATTATCAGGCCAGGCGGTTAAGCCAAGCGTCTTTATCAGGCCAGGCAATTAAGCCAAGCGTCATTATTAGGCCGGGCGATTAAGCCAAGCATTATTATTAGGCCGGGCGATTAAGCCAAGCGTCATGATCAGGCCAGGCGGTGTCCAAGTGTCATGATCAGGCCAGGCGGTAAAGCCAAGCGTCTTTATCAGGCCAGGCTGTTAAGCCAAGCATCATTTTTAGGCCGGGCGATTAAGTCAAGCATCATTATTAGGCCGGGCGATTAAGCCAAGCGTCATGATCAGGCCAGGCGGTTAAGCCAAGCGTCATTATCAGGACAGACAGTGAAGCCAAGCGTCTTTATCAGGCCAGGCGGCTAAGCCAAGCGTCATTATTAGGCCTGGCGATTAAGCCAAGCATCATTATTAGGCCAGGCAGTGAAGCCAAGCGTCATTATTAGGCCGAGCAATTAACCCAAGCGTCATTATTAGGCCAGGCAGTTAAGCCGAGCGTCATGATTTGGCCAGGCGGTTAAGCCAAGCGTCATTATCAGGCCAGGCAGTTAAGCCAAGCGTCTTTATCAGGTCAGGCAGTTAAGCCAAGCGTCATTATTAGGCCAGGCGGTCAAGCCAAGCGTCATGATCAGGCCAGGCGGTTAAGCCAAGCGTCATTATCAGGCCAGGCGGTTAAGCCAAGCGTCTTTATCAGGTCAGGCAGTTAACCCAACCGTCATTATTGGGCCGGGCGATTAAGCCAAGCATTATTATTAGGCCGGGCGATTAAGCCAAGCGTCATTATTAGGCATGGCGATTAAGCCAAGCATCATTATTAGGCCAGGCAGTGAAGCCAAGCGTCATTATTAGGCCGAGCAATTAACCCAAGCGTCATTATTAGGCCAGGCAGTTAAGCCAAGCGTTATGATCAGGCCAGGCGGTTAAGCCAAGCGTCATTATCAGGCCAGGCGGTTAAGCCAAGCGTCTTAATCAGGTCAGGCAGTTAAGCCAAGCATCATTATTAGGCCAGGCGGTCAAGCCAAGCATCATGATCAGGCCAGGCGGTTAAGCCAAGCGTCATTATCAGGGCAGGCGGTTAAGCCAAGCGTCATGATCAGGCCAGGCGGTTAAGCCAAGCATCATTATCAGGCCAGGCAGTGAAGCCAAGCGTCCTTATCAGGCCATGCGGTGAAACCAAGCGTTATGATCAGGCCAGGCAGTTAAGCCAAGCGTCGTTATTAGGCCAGGCGGTTAAGCCAAGCGTTATGATCAGGCCAGGCGGTTAAGCCAAGCGTCATGATCAGGCCAGACGGTTAACCCAAGCGTCATTATCAGGCCAGGCAGTTAAGCCAAGCGTCTTTATCAGGCCAGGCGGTTAAGCCAAGCATCATCATTAAGCTGGGTGATTAAGCCAAGCATCATTATTGGGCCAGGCAATTAAGCCAAGCGTCATGATCAGGCCAGGCGGTTAAGCCAAGCATCATTATTAGGCCGGGCAATTAAGCCAAGCGTCATGATCAGGCTAGGCGGTTAAAGCCAAGCGTAATTATCAGGCCGAGCAATTAAGCCAAGCGTCATTATTAGGCCAGGCGGTTAAGCCAAGCGTCATGATCAGGCCAGGCGGTTAAGCCAAGCGTCATGATCAGGCCAGGCAGTTAAGCCAAGCGTCATTATCAGGCCAGTTAGTTAAGCCAAGCGTCATGATCAGGCCAGGCGGTTAAGCCAAGCGTCATGATCAGGCCAGGCAGTTAAGCCATGCGTCATGATCAGGCCAGGCGGTTAAGTTAAGCGTCATTATTAGGCCAGGCAGTTAAGCCAAGCGTCATTATTAGGCCAGGCAGTTAAGCCAAGCATTATGATCAGGCCAGGCGGTTAAGCCAAGCGTCATGATCAGGCCAGGCAGTGAAGACAAGCGTTTTGATGAGGCCAGGCGGTTAAGCCAAGCGTCATTATCAGGCTAGGCAGTTAAGCCAAGCGTCATTATTAGGCTAAGCAGTTAAGCCAAGCGTTATGATCAGGCCAGGCGGTTAAGCCAAGCGTCATGATCAGGCCAGGCAGTTAAGCCAAGCGTCATGATCAGGCCAGGCGGTTAAGCCAAGCGTCATGATCAGGCCAGGCGGTTAAGCCAAGCGTCATGATCAGGCCAGGCGGGTAAGCCAAGTGTCATGATCAGGCCAGGCGGTTAAGCCAAGCGTCATTATCAGGCCAGGCAGTGAAGCCAAGCGTCCTTACCAGGCCAGGCAGTGAAGCCAAGTATCATTATCAGGCCAGGCAGTGAAGCCAAGCGTCATGATCAGGCCAGGCGGCTAAGCCAAGCGTCATTATCAGGTCAGGCAGTGAAGCCAAGCGTCATTATCAGGCCAGGCAGTGAAGCCAAGCATGATTATCAGGCCAGGCGGTGAAGCCAAGCGTCATTATCAAGCCAGGCAGTGATGCCAAGCGTCTTTATCAGGCCAGGCAGTTAAGCTAAGCGTCATTATTAGGCCGGTCGATTAAGCCAAGCATTATTATTAGGACTGGCGATTAAGCCAAGCGTCATGATCAGGCCAGGCGGTGTCCAAGCGTCATGATCAGGCCAGGCGGTTAAGCCAAGCGTCTTTATCAGGCCAGGCGGTTAAGCCAAGCGTCATTTTTGGGCTCAAGCCATGGTGTCCTGATGGAAGGATCCTTTTCGGTAGCTTCCTTGGGTAATCACTACTAGGATTTTCCCAGAGAATTAAACCACAGGTTATCACAGAATTCTAACTTCTGGAGCGAGTATCCTAAGGGTTTCCCCTTAAGACATTGTGTATCAACAGGGGACACGCATGTATTAACGTGCCACATAGCTATCTACACCCCATATAGAGTTAACGCTTCAATATGGCGGACAGAGAGCGGCTGGGAGCTGAGCCGCAGCCAATCTAGATGTGGCGATATCGGTACTCGCGATGTAAACAGACGGACGCCATTGCTTTTGATGACGTCACGTCCGTCCTCATTCCTTTTGCTAGTAGCTCGCTCGATTGGACGTATTTTTCCCTTTGTGCGACTTTATCTGCTTGCATCCTCGCCATGTCTCAACCTTCAGCTTCACCTTCTTCTGGAAAGTTGAGTACAAAGGTTTAAGTATTGTTTAAATAAGCTCTGATCGTAAAGTTAATCTTACTTTTCGAGATATTTGCATAATTGTGGCAGAGCTTTGCCAGACCGGTCAGCGCCATTTTATGACGCTGCTGCCATTTTATGACGCTGCTGTTGCTTGCATGCCTTATTTAGTTAGCCGCAACAGCCTTACCGGTATATAAATTACTAATCAGCGCTATTAGTTATTTAGTCTTCATAGCTAGGAACTTTTATCTTGTTTTTGACGCATTAGTTAGGGTCTTCGCTGACCCCATACCAGTAGGCTTTGATTAGCCCCTAGGCCAGTGAGCCTATACCAGTGTTAATGCATGATATTTCAGTGATCCTAGTGTTAGTTATGAAGATTTTGGCATTATTTTACAATACCATTGACAGTGATGCAAGTGTTTTTCGCCTTCAGGGACCATATAGGGGGTAGGTTATCTTGAGTGCCTTGCTTACCTAACCTTATGATAGGACCCCTATATGCTCTCTTCATCCCTAGCCCTAGGGCTTCCCTCTGGTAATCTTGTACCCTATTACATGTGATAGGACAAGACTCCTCAGAGTACTGTATCGCCTCCCCACCTAAGGGAATGACCCCTCCCTTAGTGTTGCGGGCCTTAAAGGTAGGATCACCTCCTTTAAGCTGAATCGGTCCTTGACCTTTTCCTTGCGATACGTCTTCTCCCTTCCTTGATTAGGGTCTAACAACCCTAATCCAGGTTAGGTTGGGAGGGCTGGTTTATGTACCTTGCTGAAATATACGCGTGCACCGTTTTTCAGTTGGTCCACCTACTATAGGTTAGGGTGAGCATCTCCCTTCCTAGGTGGCCGCTCTGGTGCATAACCCATCCTTTCTTATAAGAAGACCCTTTTCCCCCCCCAACCTATCTCTTGCCTAGCCTAACCTACCAGTAGGTTAGGCTTCATATGTCCCCTGTCCTACACTCCACCCTAGGCTGGAGTGCTGGACCCCGTGGTGCTCCCAGTGTTGTCCGCTCTGATACATAGACCCCCCATAGTGCTATGGAGTCAGTTATCATTTGGTCGACATGAAGAGTCTCCACCCCTTCTTTGGGTACACCCTGTCGTCTCTTGGACTGCCTTAGCCCCCGGCCTTTGCGGCCCCTGCTTAGGATGATAGATTCACCTCTATCATGGTGGTACCTTTTCCAGAGGTGTCTTGACTAGGCTAATACAGCCTTGCCATCCCACCTCCATCTTTGGTGCTTGTCCCTTGCCGCCTCTACCCCGGCATTACCGCCGCTACGGGTGACTTCCTTATCCTTGCCGCCTTCCCCCGAGTGCCGGGGGATCGCCGCCGGCCGCTGGCTTACCGCCGTGGCCTCTCCATTCCCTCATAGCCTCGGCACACTGCCGACCCCTCCTGGAGTGCCGGCACTAGCAGCCGGCCCCCGGCCCCGGCTATGCTCCTTTATCCTTACCCCTGTCACCCTCCGACTGCCTCCGGCTGCCGGAACCGCCGCTCCTTGCCGGCGGCCGCCGCTACCGGCTGCCGCCACCCTGGCTTCTTTTGACCATAGAATGATCATTCTTGAATGCCAGAAACTCTGCTCGAGCGGCTTCCGGCGTGCCGGGGGTATGCCGGACCCGTCCGGAGGCGGCAAGATGCCTTGCACCCCTTCTCTCAGCTATCTTTACTAGCGATAGCTCCTAAAAACCGCACCTAGACGGCTTGTTAACGCAGACAAACTGGTACGGAATCGTACACTTTGTTCAGTTTTCACTCTGTCTTCTTGCGTGTTTCATCTTTCCAGCACGCTACGTGTAATTGGCACGTCTGGTTGCCGGAACCTTACTAGGATCTCATGATCCCCAGACTTTCTTGATAAGATTTCAAGCCTAGTCTATAATATGGTTATTCTAGATGGAATTCCCATTATCAAGACACCTTCCATGGAGGCCTACGGCCACCTGGGACTGTCCGATGCTACGGCAACCAGCCGGGCGGGTCACACGAGGCATGCGTCTGTCTCCTTTCACCCACCCTTCTGTGCATCACAATTAATTTATGTTAATATTAACTTGTTAATAATTAACTTTATATACGAGCCATATTATGACTCTACAATACTCATCGTCTCTTTCTTTTAAAGGAGGAGTACGTCACGTGTGACCACGACTTCTGCGCGGTCCGTCGGCCACACTTCTATGGACACACGGCGTGTAGGACACACGCCCCTTGTGCTCACAAGAGAGGGGATCTCAAGTACTGGGGCCCCACCACCTGTTCGGTCTGCCAAGAATGCTTACAGAAAGCATTCTATGATTCTCCCTCAGCGGAGATTCGGGACACTGCTCGGGACAACCTACGCAAGTGGGTACGTGGCTTTCAAAAGAACGCCACTGGACCATACCTAGCCACAGAAGAAATGAGGTCTTTGCTGTTCCCAAAGGCCTCACCAGACTCAGTGGTCCCAGTCGAACAGATCCCCGTAGTCCAGATTACAGTGGAACCTGATGTTGTCATGGCTCAGTCCATGAATGATTGTCACCTGGATTCAGAACATGATGAACGCATGTCAGAGATCTCGGAGGACACCGAGAAAACCCTTATGGCCCAGGGTGAAGGGGAGGATGATGAAGAAGAGGACCGGGTAGTGTATACCGAGTCCGATAAGGAGGATGCCCCTCCCTCCATCCCCCCTTCTACTCCTACACCGACGGAAGTGTCTCTCCCCTCTACGTCCTCCACCACGACTCCTCTACCTACGGCACAGGATATGATTCGGCTCATTGAATCCGTGATGGAGCAGAAGCTCCAAGAAACTCACCAGATTATTCGGTCGATGGGAGGTTCCAAGGAACCTCGCAAAATCTCCATCAAGGACCTCCCCGCATGCTCGAGCGACAATCCGTGGCGATTCGCCGAGCATATGGTCATCGCTGACGACAAGATCTTCGTCAGCGATAAGATCGGTTCCATACCCCTGGAAGAAGTGGAGTTCTTCCCCCGCTTTGAGGCGTATCCGGACTGTTACGTCCGTCTACGTTCAGAACCATCCTCAAAGGAAGAGACCGAACCGAAGGAAAAAATAGTGTTCGATCTCTCGAAGGCCCAGGCTATGCTTACCAAAGCGCTTAAGAGCAGAGGCTTTACCTGCTCTGGACTTCCGGCTCTGAGCAAGAAGTACCCCACCTACGTTGCGCCCGATGAAGTGGTGATACCCTTCACGGAAAAGGCCTTCGCTGCCTGCCTTAAGGCTGTAGAAGAAGGGAAATCCTGCCCTGCATTGGAGGAATGCAGACCTTTCTCCGCAGTCACCCCGCCCGACACCAAACACTGGAAGGATGTGCAACACACCTTCGTGGTGGGCAAACTAGATCCTGACGTTGCTGGACGTCAGTTTAATGAGGACCTCCCCAAGCTAAACGATCACCTCCTTCGTAGGGAACAGGAAACGAAGGAGAGGCTGGCAGCATCTCTCACTCTCCAGTTCCAGATGGACGTAATGGCTGGTGACACCAGAGTCCCTGACCATTACATGGTCCTTGCCAAATCTCATATGGCAACCTTAGTCAAGGATCTGTACCACTTCATGCGAGCTCGTAGAGCCTGCAGAGAATTCGTGTTCTCCAGTGCCACTGTCAGACACGAACCCCGGAAACTGATTTCCTCCAACATCTGGGGCAAGTACCTCTTCCCGTCTGATCTAGTGAAAGAGATCACAGACAAGGCCGCATCTGAGAACAGGAACCTTCTCAACAAATGGGGCATGTCTAGGAAGAGAAAGCCCTCTCAGGATGACGGTCCTCAGCCTAAGAGGAAGCAGTCGAAGCATAGACCCCAGCAACGTCAGCACAGACGTCAGTTTCCGGCATCCGCTACTCCCCAAGTGGCCGCTCAGCCGCCACAGACCTTTCAGTTGGTCCCACAGCCGGTTTTGTCCTCATCACCGGCCTTCAACCCCGCCTTCGAGCAGCACTCCACTACCTTTCGTCCCAAGGGTAGAAGCTCAGGCAGGGGTTCCGGCAGAGATTCCTCTCGCCGGCCCTCCAGAGGCAGAGGAGGACAGGGAGCTAGCGGCCGAGGCAGCAAGTCCTCGGGACCCCAGAAGCAATGAAGTGCTTCCGGTGGGAGGAAGACTCCGCCACTTCCAGGATCGCTGGACCTTCGACTCCTGGGCACACAGCATCATCAAGAAGGGTCTGGGCTGGAGCTGGGCGCAACCACCCCCAACCTTCCAGCAATTCTTCCAACGTTCAACCCCCCTCCTGGAAGAATATGTGCTAGACCTCTTGAACAAGAAGGTGATAAGAAGGGTGAAGTCCACAAGGTTCCAAGGGAGACTGTTTTGTGTCCCCAAGAAAGACTCAGACAGACTCAGAGTCATTCTGGACTTATCCCCCCTCAACGTATTCATATCGAACAACAAGTTCAAGATGCTGACTCTTCAACAGATCAGAACCCTCCTGCCTCGAGGGTCTTTCACGGTCTCGATAGACCTGGCGGACGCATACTGGCACATACCAATGAACCATCACGCTTCCTCCTACCTAGGATTCCGACTCCAACGGAAAAGCTATGCCTTCCGGGCCATGCCCTTCGGACTCAACGTGGCCCCTCGGATATTCACAAAGCTAGCGGACGCAGTAGTACAACAGCTCCGCATCCGAAACGTCCAGGTGATGGCCTACCTCGACGACTGGCTAGTGTGGGCGCCCTCGCCCGAGGATTGTATAGAATCCTGCAGAAAAGTTACCCAGTACCTAGAACACCTGGGATTCCAGATAAACGCGAAAAAGTCTCGCCTATCTCCAGCTCAGAAGTTCCAATGGTTAGGCATCCACTGGAATATTCAGTCACACCGCCTTTCCATTCCAGCAAAGAAAAGGAAGGAAATAGCAGGGTCTGTCAAGCGACTGTTAAAATCCAAACGGATCCCGAGACGCCAGTAGGAACAAGTTCTAGGCTCTCTACAGTTCGCCTCGATCACAAACCCAGTGCTTCGTGCACAGCTAAAGGATGCAGCGGGAGTCTGGAGACGTTCCGCATCCATCGCTCGAAGAGACCTCAAGAGACGGCTCCCAAGCAGACTTCGACTTCTTCTAAAGCCGTGGTCAGAAGCGAGGGCCCTAAAAAGGTCCCTTCCTCTCCAACACCCACCTCCATCTCTCAACATCCATACGGACGCTTCGTTGGAGGGTTGGGGAGGTCACTCCCACCAAAAACAGGCTCAAGGCACTTGGTCTCCCCTATTCAAGACGTTTCACATCAACATCTTGGAGGCCATGGCGGTTCTTCTGTCGCTGAAGAAACTCTCCCCGCCCCCGTCGATACACATTCGCCTGACCCTGGACAGCTCTGTGGTAGTGCGTTGTCTCAATCGCCAGGGCTCAAGATCGCCCAAGATAAATCAGGTGCTCCTGAAAATCTTCCGTCTGGCAGAAAGGAAGAAATGGCACCTGTCTGCAGTTCACCTACAAGGATTCCGCAATGTGACAGCGGACGCTCTATCTCGGACAAACCCGATAGAGTCGGAATGGTCTCTAGACGCAAGATCATTCTCCTTCATCTCTCACCGAGTCCCAGAACTCCAGATCGACCTCTTCGCAACGAGCGACAACCATCAACTTCCTCGATATGTAGCCCCGTACGAGGACCCCAAAGCGGAAGCGGTGGACGCCATGACCTTGGATTGGAACAGATGGGCCAAGATTTACCTGTTCCCTCCCACCAATCTTCTGCTGAAAGTCCTCTCCAAATTGAGAACCTTCAAAGGGACAGCAGCTCTAGTGGCTCCCAAGTGGCCCCGCAGCAACTGGTACCCCTTGATCCTGGAGATGCAGCCAACGCTGATCCCCCTCCCGGACCCAGTTCTCTCCCAGCAAATACAGAAGTCGACTGTCTTCGCTTCATCATCGAAAATCAAGGACCTTCATCTCATGATTTTCTCACCCTAGCCGCTAAGAAAAGGTTTGGGATTTCGAAGAAGAGTCTAGACTTCCTCGAGGAATACAAGACCGAATCCACGAGAAGGCAATACGAATCGTCTTGGAGGAAATGGGTCTCCTTCGTCAAGGCAAAGAACCTCTCGAAAATCACCATAGATTTTTGCATGTCCTTCTTCATTCACCTTCATGGACAAGGCTTGGCAGCCAACACGATTTCTACTTGCAAATCGGCCTTGACTAGACCTTTGTCATACGCCTTCCAAATAGATCTGTCTAGCGACATCTTCAACAAACTACCGAAGGCCTGTGCCCGTTTACGACCGGCACCCCCTCCGAGACCAATCACTTGGTCTCTAGACAAAGTTCTCCACTTCGCCTCCAACTTGGACAATGATTCATGCCCTCTTAAGGACCTGACTCAGAAAGTTATATTTCTCTTCGCTCTAGCTTCGGGAGCCCGAGTCAGCGAAATAGTGGCACTATCTAGAGAAGAGGGACATATCGTTTTCAACGATTCAGGAGACCTCTCCCTCTTCCCTGATCCGACGTTTCTCGCAAAGAACGAATTACCTACCAAACGATGGGGCCCGTGGAGGATATGCCCCTTGAAGGAAGATACCTCTCTATGTCCAGTAGGGAGCCTTAAGGTCTATCTTCATAGAACTTCAAACTTTGGTGGAGGCCAACTCTTCAAAGGAGAAACATCGGGCAGCGACCTGTCACTGAAACAATTGAGAGCAAAAATCACCTACTTCATTCGCAGAGCGGATCCAGACAGTACACCCGCTGGTCATGATCCTAGGAAAGTCGCTTCGTCTCTGAATTTCTTTCAGAGTATGGATTTCGAAAGCCTCAAGAACTATACAGGCTGGAAATCCTCGCGTGTTTTCTTTAAACATTATGCGAAACAAGTGCACGAAGTGAAACATTTTGTGGTAGCCGCAGGTAGTGTTATGAAACCTGCTCTGAACTCTGCTTAGAACAGTGAGTTATTAGGGACTCTAACTCGTCGGGTGCCTATGTTGACCCTCAAGTGATACGTAGTGAAGCAGAAACCACCTTGTGTTTTCTTTAACTGTTCTTACCTCAGGTGAAATGTCATAGTAGATTACCACATGACTGCTACATGCCACGTGCATGACGTGTGTTACATAAAGACTAACGTTCCGTAGAACGAGTGCCTACTAATACTTGATTCTTCCCTTTCAGACTCAAGAGCACGCCTTTATGACTATGTACATTTTTATCAATGTAAATGTTTTTTACTATTTATTGCATGACATGTATTGATTTACCTGCAATTATCTAATAAAATGTCTATTTTATTATTTGTGTGTCTCCCTTGCTCCTTTCTTACTATGAAATATACTAATTGTCATAGTTTTATTACCCTTTATTCTTGGTTAAGGAAAATGCCAGGATTTACTCCGGGCATTTATTTATATAGAGCAAGTAAGTTTCCTTAGCGAATACTTACTCAATTATGAAGATGAGTCAACTCCATGCACGAAGTGTACAACCACCACTTCTTCAAGTTTGTTTCGACGCGAATACCAAATCGCTCTGACTTATTTTATGGATCTCATTGTTCCTTCAGCCTATATGAATAGCCTTCCCATGACCACTTTGATCTCAGCATAGCCCGTGGGGACTTCCATGCCAGGGGGGCAGGAAGGCAACTGCCTCACGGTAGCTCTAGTATAGACCACTATGCTTTCGGCTCAATGTTTTAGCATTCACTTATAAAGGTGAAAAAGTCTACCACGATACACTAATTCTCTGGTACTCTTCCATCAGGACGCCATGGCTTGAGCCCAAAAAACGGATTTTGAGCGAAGCGAAAAATCTATTTTTGGGTGAGATAGCCATGGCGTCCTGATGGACCCGCCCTGTCTGTTATCAGGTCCCGCCCTGCGCCGCTGTATCATGGTGATGAGCGAGCTCCAGACTTTCGGATGAGGACGGACGTGACGTCATCAAAAGCAATGGCGTCCGTCTGTTTACATCGCGAGCACCGATATCGCCACATCTAGATTGGCTGCGGCTCAGCTCCCAGCCGCTCTCTGTCCGCCATACTGAAGCGTTAACTCTATATGGGGTGTAGATAGCTATGTGGCACGTTAATACATGCGTGTCCCCTGTTGATACACGATGTCTTAAGGGGAAACCCTTAGGATACTCGCTCCAGAAGTTAGAATTCTGTGATAACCTGTGGTTTAATTCTCTGGGAAAATCCTAGTAGTGATTACCCAAGGAAGCTACCAAAAAGGATCCTTCCATCAGGACGCCATGGCTATCTCACCCAAAAATAGATTTTTCGCTTCGCTCAAAATCCGTTTTTTAGGCCGGGCGATAAAGTCAAGCATCATTATTAGGCCGGGCGATTAAGCCAAGCGTCATGATCAGGCCAGGCGGTTAAGCCAAGCGTCATTATCAGGCCAAGCAGTGAAGCCAAGCGTCTTTATCAGGCCAGGTG
Organism: Palaemon carinicauda; assembly: GCF_036898095.1. Taxonomy (NCBI): domain Eukaryota; kingdom Metazoa; phylum Arthropoda; class Malacostraca; order Decapoda; family Palaemonidae; genus Palaemon; species Palaemon carinicauda. Next base: position 15,259,397 of record NC_090755.1, read on the forward strand.
GTTAAGCCAAGCGTCACTATCAGGCCAGGCAGTGAAGCCAAGCGTCTTTATCAGGCCAGGCGGTTAAGCCAAGCGTCATTATTAGGCCTGGCGATTAAGCCAAGCATCATTATTAGGCCAGGCAGTGAAGCCAAGCGTCATGATCAGGCCAGGCGGTTAAGACATGCGTCATTATCAGGCCAGGCAGTTAAGCCAAGCATCTTTATCAGGTCAGGCAGTTAAGCCAAGCGTCATTGTTAGGCCAGGCGGTCAAGCCAAGCGTCATGATCAGGCCAGGCGGTTAAGCCAAGCGTCATTATCAGGCCAGGCGGTTAAGCCAAGCGTCTTTATCAGGTCAGGCAGTTAAGCCAAGCGTCATTATTAGGCCAGGCGATTAAGCCAAGCATTATTATTAGGCCGGGCGATTAAGCCAAGCGTCATTATTAGGCATGGCAATTAAGCCAAGCATCATTATTAGGCCAGGCAGTGAAGCCAAGCGTCATTATCAGGCCGAGCAATTAACCCAAGCGTCATTATTAGGCCAGGCAGTTAAGCCAAGCGTCATGATCAGGCCAGGCAGTTAAGCCAAGCGTCATAATCAGGCCAGGCGGTTAAGCCAAGCGTCATTATCAGGCCAGGCTGTTAAGCCAAGCGTCTTTATCAGGTTAGGCAGTTAAGCCAAGGATCATTATTAGGCCAGGCGGTCAAGCCAAGCGTCATGATCAGGCCAGGCGGTTAAGCCAAGTGTCATTATCAGGCCAGGCGGTTAAGCCAAGCATCTTTATCAAGTCAGGCAGTTAAGCCAAGCGTCATTATTAGGCCGGGCGATTAAGCCAAGCATTATTATTAGGCCGGGCGATTAAGCCAAGCGTCTTGATCAGGCCAGGCGGTTAAGCCAAGCGTCATGATCAAGCCCGGCCGTTAAGCCAAGCGTCTTTATCAGGCCAGGCGGTTAAGCCAAGCATCATTATTAGGCCGAGCGATTAAGCCAAGCGTCATGATTAGGCCAGGTGGTCAAGCCAAATGTCCTTATCAGTCCAGGCGGTTAAGCCAAGTATCATGATCAGTTAATTTATGTGGAGGGCAGCCAAAAATTTTACCCCAGGGAAATGGAAGTCTCTTGATAGAGACACTATCCCCATTACAAGGTGAAAGGTTAAAAACACTTACAACATTGAATGGTCATAGCGTAAAATGCGTTTCACACCCTACTTTCAACCAGAGTAGAGGTGTGATATATGCTCCAGAATTGTTGGATATAGAGGAGAAAGAAATAGAGGATGAACTGAGAAGTCAAGGAGTAGTTAAAGTAGTCAGAATGAGAAAGAGAGTTGGAGAACAACGTATCCCTCTTGCTACTCTGATTATAACATTTGATCAATGCCGATTACCAAATGTTATAAAAGCTGGATGGCTATCTTTGAAGGTAAAACCATATATCCCGTCACCATTGCGATGTTATCATTGCCAAATGTATGGCCATTTAAGCCAGAAATGTAAAGAAAAACTAAACAATAAGCCAGCTGTTTGTGCCAACTGTGGAAAAAGTAGTCATGGAGTATGCATAGAAAACCCTAATTGCATACATTGTGGGGAAGCACACCCAGCTACATCTAAAAGTTGTGTAAAGTTTATTTTTGAAAAAGAAATCCAGGCCATTAGGACCATGGAAAGGGTTACTTTTAAAGAGGCTCGTAAAAGAGCTCTTGAAAAGCAAATAAGACCAGGGGAACCTTTTTCAATGGTTCTGAAGAAAAACTTGTCAAACCACACAGACGAAAATTATATCTCTACTTCTAAGATAAAGAAACAAATGAAAGTAGTTAAAGAGGTTGAAAGTCCCATCGAAAATCTATATCCGGAAATTGTGGTAAAATCAAAACGGACACTTAAAGATCTGAAAATTATTCAAAAGCCAACTACTCCGATTTTAAACAATAGTACAAACCTCTCACAGGCCGTTTCCTTGCCTGATCTGATGGAGGTTGCACTCGAAACCAATTTACCTGGTGAACCCGTAGTGGGGAAGTCGCAAAAACCTGACAGATCACAACCTTTTAATCGAAAAAGAGAGAGACCTCCCTCCCTCTCTCCTCCTACCATAAGAAACATTAAAGTCACGACTTCCAATAAATATGATATCTTGTCTGCTGATGTTTCTGAACAACTAGAAGGTAAATTGAACCAATCAGAAATTCAAGTTGAGGTCCACCATCCTCCTCAACAATTAGATCAAAAGGACACAAAGAAAAAGAGAAACACAAAACCCACTATATCAAGATCCTCTCTAGAGTTACCTCCGGGAAACATTGTTAGATCAAATATTGCCAATGGGAAGACTTCATCTAAGGTGTCTTCCAAAAAATAAAACATAGTTTTTTTCCACCATTCTGCAATGGAATTGCCAGGGTTTAAGGGCGAAATATGAACAACTTAAGCTCCTCATACGTGAGCACTCCCCTATAACAGTATGTCTACAAGAAAGCAAGCTCGATGCTAATACTCCTTGTCCTCGAGAGTATGTTAGCTATAGGACACCATATGATCAACGAGCAGGGAGCCATGGGGGAAGTCTTATATACGTTCGTCGAGATGTTCCCCAAATATCTTTGTCTATCTGTACCCCTCTGCAGGCAGTGGCTGTACAGATTGATATAGGGAGAAAATACACAATCTGTTCTCTTTACTTGCCTCCAAATGATAACATCTCATATGATAATATAGTAGAGGTGATTAAACAACTCCCACAACCCTTTCTCTTACTAGGAGACCTTAATAGTAGACATCCTTTATGGGGTGATGTTTTAGCAAATGCAAGGGGTAATATTATATCGTCAATTTTGGAGAATGAAGATGTCGGACTCCTCAATACAGGAGAGCCCACACATTTTCATGTACAGACAGGTACCTTGTCCTGCATTGACTTATCGGTTGCAAGCTCTAACTGTCTTCTCGATTTTAATTGGAGAACATTAGATGATTGGCATACTAGTGATCATGCACCAATCATTATAAACACCAACAATGGTCCACCTTTACAAAGATCACCTCGATGGAATCTTGATAAGGCGGACTGGAATAGATTTCGGGAGTTAAGTGAAATTGAAGGAAATGCAGAACAGTTTGAAAGAGTTGATGATGCCATAGACTTACTTAATGGAACTCTTCACACAGCAGGAGTGAATTCCATTCCCAAAACAACTGGGATATTCAGACGACGACCAGTCCCCTGGTGGTCGTCAGAACTAACTGCCCTGCACAGAGCCACAAGAAAGTCTTTAACTCGATTGCGCATGCACCGTAATGAGGAGAATTTAGTCATATACAAGAAATGTAGAGCACAGTTCCGCCGTGCCATGAAAGAAGCTAGGCGCCAGTCTTGGATGTCCTTTGTTTCCTCCATCAACAGTAGAACACCAACATCATCTGTGTGGAGGAAAGTCAAAAAGATAGCAGGAAAATTCACCCCAAACCCACCACCAGTGTTAAAGATAAATGGCCAGTATATGACTGGAGCAACCGAAGTTAGCAATGCCCTGGCTGACCATTTCTCAAATGTATCGCGCAAGTGTCAAGCAGCTCCTGGTCACCAGTATAGGAGCAATGAAGAAAAGAAAGTTTTAAACTTCGCAACAAGAAAGCAAGAGTCATACAATTCTCCTTTTACTGAAAGAGAATTTGATTCTGCTCTTGCTACTTGTAACGATACAGCCCCTGGACCCGATGGAATTCCATATGCAATGATTAAACATGTACCTTTTAATACAAAGTTATTTATTTTAAGCATTTTTAATAGAATATGGCATGATACTAGTTATCCAAGTGTTTGGGAACTAGCAGTTATTTTAGCCTTTTTAAAACCCGGTAAGGACAAGTTTTTAGCAGCAAACTACCGACCTATTGCATTGACATCTTGTTTATGTAAAATCATGGAGAAGATGGTCAATGCAAGACTGATTTGGTACCTTGAAAAGAAGAATATTTTATCACCCATTCAATGTGGATTCAGGAAAATGCACTCAACGACTGATGTGCTGATACAACTTGAGTCCTCCATTTGTGAAGCCTTTGCTTCCAAACAGCACCATGTGACAGTTTTTTTTGATCTTGAAAAGGCATATGATACCACATGGAGATACGGTATACTTAAAAGAATCCATGAGTGCGGATTGAGAGGTGAGCTACCACTATTCATCCAGTCATTTCTTTCACATAGAGTTTTCCAAGTGAGAGTTGGGGAAGCTCTATCACAGAGTAGATGCCAGGAAGAAGGAGTTCCTCAGGGGAGTGTGCTGAGTGTAACCCTTTTTGCACTAGCAATTAATGGGATATCCTCAGTCATTCCCCGGGATGTTCTTGCAACATTATTTGTGGATGATCTCTCCATATCATTTGCTGGAGCCAGAATGGCAATGGTTGAGAGAAAAATCCAACTCTCTATTGATAAAATTATCCATTGGGCCGATATGAATGGATTTAAGTTCTCAACAAGTAAAACTACAATTGTCCATTTCTGTCGTATACGGGGAGTACATCCAGACCCGGATATATACATCAAAGGTCAACGGATCCCATGTGCAAGTGAAGCAAAATTTTTAGGGTTGATATTTGATTGTAGGCTTACATGGGTTTCTCACTTAAAAACATTAAAAGCTAAATGTGTTGAAGCTATGAATCTTTTAAAAGTCCTGTCCCATACATCATGGGGGGCAGACCGCAATACAATTTTAAAATTATACAAGGCCTTGATATTTTCCAAAATTAGTTATGGATGCGAAATATACTCCTCAGCAACCCCAAGCCGGTTAAAAATACTAGATTCAATACATCATGCTAGCATTAGATTGTCCACAGGAGCCTTTAGAACCTCCCCTATCACAAGTCTCCTTGTTGATGCTGGGGAGTTGCCTCTGGACCTTTACCGAATGTCCTCTATTATTCGGTATTGGTTTAGATTGCAAAGACTCCCCAATTCTTCAGCCTTTCAAACTGCAAGCCTTGTAAGGCACTCAACCTACTTTGAGTTGCACCCAAAATCTCCTCAACCTTTTGGGTTTCGGGTTAACCAATTATTAAACAATCTGGATATAATTAGAAATAAGGTGCTTCCATTCAAGGTAGCATCAACGCCTCCATGGAAATTACCTGACATATCTTTTTGTAGATACTTTATTGGAGTTAAGAAGAATTTGACTGACTTAGAATCCAGGTCTCTTTTTATGGAACATGTTGAAGAACATAGAGGATCGACTTTTATATATACTGATGGCTCCAAATCTGATGCTGGCGTTGGATTTGGAGTACATAGTAATGATTTTAACTGTAGAGGTGCACTTCCTCTAACAGCTTCCATATTTACTGCCGAACTGTATGGCATATTAACCGCTATTGAGAAAATAGCTTTGGAAAAGGAGGGTAATTTTACAATTTTTAGTGATGCAAGGAGTGTTCTTCAGGCTTTAGAAGTTTTTAATTCTAGTAACCCTCTAGTTTTAAAGATTTTAGAATGGCTTTTTATTATTGGACGGAAAGGTATAACTGTTCGATTTTGTTGGGTTCCAGCACATGTAGGTGTGTCTGGGAATGAGAAGGCAGATTTACTGGCGAAGAATGCGGCATCCGAATTGCTACCAAGGAGGTATCCCATTCCATGTAACGATTTCCTACCTTACATCAAGAAATTGGTATGTGATAAATGGCAACAGCACTGGGATAGTCAAGATGGCAATAAAATGAGGGAAGTAACAAATATCATATCACCTTGGAGGTATAACATGATTCCCCGAAAATGGGAGACGACTCTTTGTCGTCTCCGTATTGGTCACACACGGTTGACACACGAGTTTCTGCTGAAGGGCCAACACCAACCGTATTGCGAGGACTGCTTAGTACCTTTAACAGTGAGGCATTTGTTGACCGAATGCCCTAATTTTACTAACTTAAGAAATAGATATCTGTTTGAGGCTCGAGGTGAGGATGGCAGGTTTATCCTTGCCAAGATTCTTGGACATGATGTGTCTTACTATGCGAGCGGAATTTTTAGATTTATTTCAGAAGCAGGTCTTCTGAAAACTATTTAACCATTGTAATGACTTCTTAATTTTTATGGTTTTAATTGAATTTGCTTTTAATTTTCATATACAGTAAATGGTATCGGCGTCAATGACCTTAGATGTCAGGATGCCAGAAAACTTTCAATCAATCAATCAATCAATCAATCCAAAAGA
>NC_090755.1:15271102-15273602 GCF_036898095.1 Palaemon carinicauda
CTCGCTGGTAAGAGACTGATGTCTCGCCAGGTAAATCCTCGGACAGCTAGGTAGCGTCAGGTTCCGATTTCTTTTATGGTCTCTCGTGGCATGGTTGGTTTCGACCAGGCCTTTCATTAGAAGGGGCTAGCGTTCGATCCCAAGTATGAGGTAGAAATTTATATATATATATATATATATATATATATATATATATATATATATACATATATATATACATATATATATATATATTATATATACATATATATATTTTATATATATATACTTATATATATATACATTATATATACATATACATATATATATATATATATATATATATATATATATATATATACATATATATATATATATATATATATATATATATATATATATACATACATATATATATATATATATATATATATATATATATATATATATATATATATATATGCGTAAAAATCCCAGGAAAACGTAATGCTCAGATGCAGAAGAACCACAGGGAAAATGAAAAAACGAAATATAAGATTAAGTCCTGACTAGTTTCGTGATACTTCTTCAGAGGACTGATTTATTGAGAGAGGTTTCTTTACATTTTATATGGAAAGTAAACATACGAACATACATATAGAGGCTTATTGAACAATGACACTCCCATACCAGCTACCTGGGCAGTTATCAGGTGTTTACTGGGCACAGATCAAACCTCATTAGACACCTGCCAAAAAGGGTCATTTCTGGTGACCGGTAAATTCTTGTTATGACTTTCAATACAGTTTATTTATATAAATAATGGTAGCCTTATCTATTTAGATACTTAAGCAAAACTATATGTATATATAAAACACATATGTATATTAATATATAAAAAGACATATACATACGTATACACAGACAGGCATTCATACACAGACATGCATAATATATGCATAGACATACATACATGTACACATACTGGTATACATATACAGACACATACATAGACTTACATATACATGTTTTTACACATGATTAACATGTGTGTGTATGTATATATATATATATATATATATATATATATATATATATATATATATATATATATATATATATATCTATGCACGTTTAACATTATTACCATAAACATATAATTACGTATATATTAATACTTATATCTAGCCTTATATCTAGCATAACCCTATATAGTGCCAATGTACTTATGCATACCATATAAAATAATTGTACCCTTTAGTGAATGGTAGCTTAGGTCTAAATATTAATTTCACAGTGACGTTAACTATTCACAATACATTCGGTTCTACATTAAGTGGTTAAAGTTTTTTTTATATAGCTTACAAATCTCTTTACATATAAAGGCGTCGAGTTTATACATTCAATGTACAATAATCAAGTTGTTTTCAAAGGTTTCTTTTATGAAACTGGACTCTATGATTTTTCCTTCCAATAAGTTATTTGAATGAACCAATTTCTTTGCACCTGACCAATTAATAGTGTGATTTTTATCTCTAACGTGGACAAAGAGTGCATTATTATCTTGAGCATATCTGACACTTTTCTTATGTTGTTCAATTCTCTTTTCTAGGGCTTTACCAGTTTGACCAACATAGAATTTTTCACAGGCATTGCATGGAATATGATATACACATCCCTTGGTAATGTCAGGAGAATTCTTTATTAAGGCTGTTTTTATTGTATTGTTACTCTTAAATGCTACATTTACATTGAAATTTTTCTACAGTTGGGGAATTTCTTTAAAAGAATTACTATAAGGCAGTACAAGTAAATTTTGAGTATTGTAGTTTTTTTCTGTTATCATTACCGAAAAAGGTCTTTTTTGCTGTTCTCAGTGCATCATCTAACACAATTTCAGGGTACTTCAGTTTTTTACCTATTGCTCTAATCTCATCTATTTCATCATCAATATATTCAGGGCTGCAGACTGGAAATGCTCTTAAAAACATAGAAGTAAATACAGATTTCTTAACTTTGTTGCCTTAATTTGAGTAGTAATGGACATATGCTGAGATATTCGTTGTCTTTCTGTATACACTAAACTTGAGTCTATTGTTACATCTGTGTATGCGACAGTCCAAAAAAGGTAGGGTACAATTATTCTCCAGCTCCATTGTGAAATTTATTGATGGTACTAAGGTATTCAATCTAAGAAAAAAGTTATCTAAATTTTCATTTCCTGGCCACACACACATGTCTGCAGCCATGAATATATTGATGATGAAGTAGATGAGATTAGAGCAATAAGTAAAAAACTGAAGTACCCTGAAATTGTGTTAGATGATGAACTGAGAACAGCAAAAAAGACCTTTTTCGGTAATGATAACAGAAAAAAAACTACAATACACAAAATTTACTTGTACTGCCTTATAGTAATTCTTTTAAAGAAATTCCCCAACTGTAGAAAAATTTCAATGTAAATGTAGCATTTAAGAGTAACAATACAATAAAAACAGCCTTAATAAAGAATTCTCCTGACATTACCAAGGGATGTGTATAT
>NC_090755.1:15281102-15343602 GCF_036898095.1 Palaemon carinicauda
TCTTTTTAAATAATGTATATTGGATGAGATTTCCTACTCCTATTTAGTGAATCCACTCAGATAAAAATTAGTACCAACAGATGTTTCCACTGAATGAAATCTTATTTTTTCAGGCAATCGTGCAATGGTCAGGAGACCCTGGTGCACCAGGAGTGCTGTCATGGGCTGAATTAATAGCAATAGGTTTGACTGAGAAAGATGACCAGTTGGAGGAACGCCTTTCATTGCAAGCGGTCAATCAGTGCTGCACTTTAATTTACACATCAGGTTAAATTTCATATATTTTTCAGTTATTCTTGGCAAAGTGTCAAAAATTTGGTCTTAGATAGGTCCAAAGTCCAAAGATTCCATAAGTAAATTATTGCACTATATAGGCACACTGTATTTCTTTTATATTCTGGTTCTCTAAAAACTGAAGATTTCACACAGTGTGTGCCAACTTTGATAACTGTTAGTAGTGTTCTATGTAGCATTTATTTTACCACCGAGTGCATGTTCTTTTGTCTTATTATTTTCCTCCTATCCCTTCTTCTAGATCTCTTCCCACATATTTATTCTGTATTTCCAACCTCTTTATCACTGAACTGATTCTATTTCCTACACTCAATAAAAAAAATCTTTATCATCAATCACTTTGTTTATAATTCTGTACGTATTGTTTTTGTTATAATTCTTGTTAATCTAGTTTTTAAGTATGATGTCTCTTTTTTATTTCTATTAATTCTTATGCTGTCTGGAGACATTGAGCGAAATCCGGGACCAGTACGTCCTAGATTTCGTCAATGTCGTCTTCTGTATTGCAATATTCGTGGTCTTCATGCAAATATCCAAGACCTTACAGTTGCGTCCAGACAGTATGATATTCTTTTGTGCTCAGAAACTTTGGTTTCTAATATGAGGCACTCATCTGAGCTCCTTATAACTGGTTTTAAGAAGCCAATAATGTTGAAACGTGATGCCATCCCTAGGGCCAGGGGAATGGCGGTGTATATTAGGACCGAGTACCCTGCTTCTCATAAGTCCTGCTATCAATGTGGATGTCATGAGATTCAGGTAATAAAAGTTTGTGGCAGGCATAACAACTTTTATTTATGTTCGATCTACCGGAATCCAGACATGGATGATTCTATCTTTGATTGTCTTCTTACCATTATGGCTAAGATACTAGAAGATGATAGAAAGGCTTCTTTTGTCTTTGTTGGTGATTTTAATGCTCACCATAGGGAGTGGTTAAGTTCTATCTCTCCTACCGATCGCCATGGCTTAAGAGCTTTAGACTTTGCCTCTGAATCAGGCTGTGAGCAAATCATAAATGAAGCTACTCACAGGTCTGGTAATTGCTTGGACCTCGTATACACTGACTCCCCTGGCGTTATAACTGGTAAGGTTGGTTCTCCAGTCGGGACATCTGATCATGCCTTGATTTCATTATTAGTGAAGACTGAGCAGCCTGTCCCTGATATATCATATTCTTGTAAAATTTATATGAAATCCCAAGCAGACTGGAATGGGATTTTACATGATCTTTTGTGCTTGAATTGGTCACAATTATATAATAGTGTAGATCCTGTTGTCCCTCTGAATGAGAATCTAGTCAACATAATTGATAGGCGTATCCCTTCTCGTGTGCTAAGGTACCGAGTGAAGGACAAACCGTGGTTCAATGATGATTGTAGACGTGCTTTTTTGGAGAAGCAGGAGGCCTATCAACTTTGGAAGGGTAACAGATCAGATTTGACCTGGAACAACTATACTCAGCTTCGAGCTTTTGCTCAGAGAGTTTATGTCTCCACTGAAAAGGAGTACAATTTAACCATAAAAGAAACACTTTCTGGTACAACTCAGGAACATAAATGGTGGTCTACCCTTAAATCTGCACTCTTTGGTGTAGATGCAACAGTTCCTCCTTTACTTAAACCAGATGGCTCAGTCACTCACTGTCCAAAGGAAAAGGCAACCCTTTTGGCTGATGTTTTTGACAGTAAACAGAGTAATGAAAAACTTGAACTTCCTCATTCCTGTTTTCCTGGGGCTAAACTAACTAGTTTAGCTTTTCGATCTCGTGAGATTAAAGCTCTGTTGATGGACCTTGATGCTTATGGAGGTGTAGACCCAAATGGTATTTTTCCTTTGTTTTTTATAAAGACAGCAGATTTCTTAGCTCCAAAGTTATCTGTTATTTTGCGCAAGTTAGCAAGAAGAGGAGCTTTTAGCACTAGTTGGAGAATTGGTAATGTTACTCCTCTATGTAAATGTGTTTGTGGAAGCTCAAGTCCCACTGATTACCGCCCAATTTCCATAACTCCCATATTATCTAAAGTTTTTGAACGTCTTCTGGCAAAACGTCTTAATAGGTTTGCTGAAGGTAATCATCTACTCCCTAGTTTGCAATTTGGTTTTCGTAAAGGCCTTGGAGCATGTGATGCCCTTCTTACAATCTCCAATGCTGTACAGAAATCCCTTGATTGTGGTTGGGAAGCTCGTATGATTGGCCTTGATTTTAGTGCTGCCTTTGACCGTGTTAATCATGAGGCCCTTGTTTTCAAACTGAAACAGTTGGGAGTGGGTGGGTCGTTTCTTAGCATTATTATTGATTTTTTAAGTAATAGATCTCAAAGAGTTGTTGTTGATGGGCACCATAGTGATTATAGGAATGTGATATCCGGTGTTCCACAGGGTAGTGTTCTTGGCCCATTACTTTTTATACTATATACACATGACATGTGGTTTGGCCTAGAAAACAAGCTTGTTGCATATGCAGATGATGCTACTCTCTTTGCATCAATTCCATCCCCTGAATGTAGAGCTAGGGTTGGTGAATCCCTTAATAGAGATTTAGCTAGAATTAGTGCATGGTGCAAATTATGGGGTATGAAGTTGAATCCTAACAAAACTCAAAGTATGATTGTAAGTAGGTCAAGGACGGTGGTTCCTCAACATCCGGATCTCAGTATTGATAATGTTTCTTTAAATATGTATGACTCTTTCAAAATTTTAGGTGTGATTCTCGACAGTAAATTTACTTTTGAGAAACATATAAGGTCTGTGTCTTCTTCAATTTCACAAAAAATAGGCTTATTGAGAAAGTCTTTCAAGATTTTCGGTGATCAATCTATTCTGAAGAAGTGTTTTAATTCTTTCATTCTACCTTGTTTTGAGTATTGTTCTCCTGTCTGGTCTTCAGCTGCTGATTCTCATCTTAATTTGTTGGACAGAAACTTACGGTCTATTAAATTTCTTATTCCTGATCTAGATATTAATCTCTGGCACCGTCGTTCAATTAGTTCATTATGCATGTTGCATAAGATTTTTCACAACTCTGACCATCCTTTACATTCAGATCTCCCAGGACAATTCTATCCTGTTCGTAATACTAGGCAGGCAGTTAATTCTAATAGCCAGGCCTTCTCCATCACGAGGCTCAATACTACCCAGTACTCTAGAAGTTTTATTCCAGCTGTGACCAAGTTGTGGAATGATCTTCCTAATCGGGTGGTTGAATCAGTAGAACTTCAAAAGTTCAAAGTTGGAGCAAATGCTTTTTTGTTGACCAGGCGGACATAGTCTTTTTATAGTTTATTTATGACATATTTGTTTTTGATGTTGTTGATAGTTATTATATGACATGTCTGTTTTGACGTTGTTTCTTATTTTAGAATGATATATTGTTAATTTGTTCTCTTCATTTATTTATTTCCTTATTTCCTTTCCTCACTGGGCTATTTTTCCCTGTTGGAGCCCCTGGGCTTATAGCATCTTGCTTTTCCAACTAGAGTTGTAGCTTGGATAGTAATAATAATAATAATAATAATAATATGAGATACAAAATGCAGCTCAATTGGTATGGGTATCATAAAGGCAAAATGTTAAGTAGAATAAATGTTTCATAGATCTTATGTTTAAAATTAATAAAAAAGAGACATCACGGACTTACAGTGTAAATCAAAACTAGGTAAGCTCATCCAGTAAACTACCACCCTTTGGCTTGAGATGATACTGCTACTTATGGTAATAGTTTATGTATAAACCATAATATTTTGTGTTATTTAATGTCTTTCAATGTCTTTTTACTGTATTTTAAAATATTTTGAGTAGATATTCTTAATTGAAACCATTCAAAAATGTTGAAATGCCTATCTTTAATTGCCAATCACAGTTTGTTTAGTGCAGTTTCATCTATTTTAGCATAACCATAAGGAAATGCAATGTTTACAAGATTAGCTTATGTGATTGTATAGTAATTTTATGCAGATTACCATTTGGGATATTGAAATACTTGCTTTAACTGAGTAGTTACTTAATTCACTATAACACTGTAATAATAATGACTATTCTAAATAATCTAAAAAAATTTCCGGTGAGGTATATTGCACAGCTAATGCCAGAGGGGATTGCAAAATTAAGTCTTTCCTGTTGTAACTTATCACTCGGAAAATCCATGAGCCTTCAAGAAATGCAATGTGCAGAAAAAGTAACTCACATGTGGAGGTCACACAACAAGGCTTGGGTGACCCACATTTTATTGTGGAAATGATTATAGTAATGAGGTTTTGGTCTTGCGGTTGTCGCAAGGTACCTGTCAGGTACTAACAGAAAGGCGAGGTGAATGTAACTGACTTTATTCAACAAGATAACAAGCCATGGTTGAGGGCAACAATGGCACAAAATTCCAACAATGTTAAACATGCAATGACAAGCTTAAATAGGTTTTTCTATTATCAGAGCAAGAGATAAAAAAAACAATAGCATGACAACATATGAACACGCATGAAGTACACGTACATTACAAGGGATAAAAGTATCTTTTGGAGAAGTAAATCCCACTCTTTTCCTTGTTACTTATGGACAATGCTCCTGCTCATCCTCAAGAGCTTGAAGAGTTCAAATTTATTGAAATCAAGTACAAGCCACCCAACACCAATTTAATACTCCAACCCATGGATCAACAGGTGATCTCGAACTTTAAAAGTCTTTTAATAAAAGCAATGTTTCAGTGATTCTTCAAGGTCACCGAAAGGACCAACCTCACCCTCTGTGAGTTTAGGAAACATCATTTCCATATTGCCACCTGGGAAGGAGTTACCATCGCAACCCTCAATTCTACTTGGAGGAAACTGTGACCTGAATGCATTCCTGAACACGATTTTGAGGGATTTGAATCCATGCAGGACACAGTTGATGATAAAATTATTTTCTATGAAAGGCAATGGAGTTGAAGGTGGACAAGGACAATATCAACGATATTCTTGGGGAACATAGGAATCAGCTGATGACTGAGGAGCTGATGGAGCGAAGGATACTTCATCTGAGGAGTAGTGGCAGACTGACAAACCTCTCACTTCAAGTGAAATTAGGAAGATGTTAAAAATGTGGGAAACCCTATAAAATTGTAGAAACACATCACCCAGATAAGGCTTCAGCAGGGTGAGCAGTGAATCTACTGTATTTACCAACAATGTGAGATCTCATTTCCATGACATTTTAAACAAAAGGAAAAAGAAATTTTTTCTAGATAGGTTCCTTTTGAAAATTGAGCGTTTAAAAAAAAAAAAAAAAAAAAAAAAAAAAAAAAAAAAAAAAAAAAAAAGACAACCAAGTGTCCAGAAAGCATAAATTAAGGGATTTAGTTAGTGATAGTGATTTTCCTTCAAGAGATTGAACTCTCACTAATTTACACGAAGTTCTTCCTCAGCCTCTCTTGTCTCCCTCACTCCAACCATAACTCTCCTCAAAGTGTCAATTAATATGTCAATATTTCTATCCTTTATTGTGAATTACTAATTTATATTAATTTTTTTTGTTAGGGGTTATAATTTTTACTATAATTCCCATTATAAAATCTTTAATAATGAGTATATATGTGTATTTATGGATGTGTGGAGCATATCGTGAATTTCATTTATTTGTTATGGGTTAGTATATAAGCATTTTAGGTTGCGAGCTTGCTCCCAGGACAAATTAAACTCATTTCCATAGGTACTATTATACTGTACTTGTTTTAAAAGTCACAATACTAATGTGTTGTTTTCACCTCTCATTTTCAGTACTCTGGATTTTATTTTTACATGTAAAAGAATGGACATGTTCTACTGTATAGCCTAACATTTCCTTAGACTCCAATCTTCCTACTTCAGTATTAAATTTTTCATGGCAATCCTTCATGAACTTTATGCACTCCCTTGTCTCTTCATACTGGATGTTCCATTGTAACCCTATATATACTGTATTTTCTTGCTCATTCTTTTATTTTTCACACAAAATCTTCTCCCCTGATATTATACTGATTGGGAGGAGTTTATGTTTTGCTTATCACTTGCACTAAAACCACTAAATATATTTCGGTTGATAGCGATTTCCTTAAAATCATTCTCTTTATTGATGTCAGCAAGTATAAGAGTTATGAAAACATATTCAGTGTCCTATTTGTTTGTTTGGTGGACTGTAATAACAGCAATATACTGTACACTGTAATCTTTTACATTGAATCAATTACTTAACAAATTATGGTACCTGAAATTGTCCTTAATAACTTTACAGGTACCACCGGCCCTCCTAAAGGAGTCATGTGTTCTCAAGATCATCTGACATGGTGTGGGAGGCAGTATCAAGCAAATTTACAACGCAAAGTGGCTGGTGAAGTTGGTGTTACTTATCTACCCCTAAGTCATCTTGCAGCTCAGATGCTGGATGTATATTTGAGTGTCCAAATAGCTTCAACAATCTATTTTGCACAGCCAGATGCCCTAAAAGGATCATTGGGAAAAACTCTTCAAGAGGTGATTAAAAAATCAGTTATTGACATAAACAATATAGAATTGCATCAACTTCTCTAGAAGTAGGTTGACTGATAAACTATTATTATTTTTTTTTAACTTTTAGTAATAAATAAACACAGTATCTTTTACCCTACACTTTACCTTTATTAAGTTCCCTAATTTCTTAAAGCTAATACACAGCATATCAAAAACATATTGCACTCTATTGTTTGTACTGCATGCCCATGGGTTAACAGCCTCATTCTAAAATTTAAAGCTTATAAATTCACAGCAGACCATATGAGTTTGGTGTAAAAGCCAATGGGTCCCTTGGAGGACTTAGGAGCCAAAAGTAATTATTCTTTATGCTTAGAATATTTAAGATTCATTAGTGATATATTTTTTTCCATCTAAAATCACAGGTTCAGCCAACAGCTTTCCTTGGGGTACCAAGAGTCTGGGAAAAGATATATGAAAAAATGCAAGAGGCTGGATCTCAAGTAGGAGGCTTGAAGAAGTCTGTAGCTACATGGGCAAAGTATCATGGTCTTAATTACTACAATGCCCTTCTAGATGGCAGGTATGGAATTAAAAGTACAGCACAGTTTTTTACTTGAGAAGCCTGTTACCTGAAAATTGGTATGACTTCAGAAACAAGTAGCCTTATACCTAATAATGTTTTTTTTTTTTTTTTATTATTTGATTATTTAAATCAATCACAACCTTGATAATGGAAAAGTCCAGATTTGGATTAATTAAATTTATTGTTACCCTGACCGGGTACATAAGGATTAGATTGGAGTAGAGTATATTTTATTATGTGGCGGACTTAAGTGTCATAAGCTATGTTCTTGATCTCAACCGCAATTTTTTAAGTGATTAACTACCAATAGGTTTTGTGGATGAGTGTTTCTTGTGAGTCTAGACTTATGTTTTCTGGTGTTTCCTATAGCAGAGCCCGGAAGCCTTTGCTAACTTTATTATTTGCTGAGGAAATCTTTGTTAATCTTAAAAAATTCTGCTGATATGGAAAACAAGCATTGTAATACCAATAGTGCTGATTTTGTTGCTCTTTTCCATACCCCCAAATGCAAAATTAAGTTGCTGCTAGCTGTAACAAATTTATATAGCATCAATAAGTAGTGCAATCATTGGGAATGGGACTGAATTCAAGAAAAATCTAGAATCTATGATTAACTAACATTAAACCTTGCCCCTGCTTCGTGAATTACTTCATGGTTATCAATTAACAATAATGAGTGTTAAAATTACTAAAAACTGTTTCTTTCACATCACATGAAAAATGGTATTTTTATTTTAAAATAAATTTTTATATATACTTACCTGGTAGTTACATATATATACCTTAATCCCGCCGATTCGTCGTGCGCACGGCAGAAACTCAAATTTCGCGGCAATCACCGTCAGGTGAGTAGGTGGTCATACCTGTGCACCCTCTAACTAGGTCACTGGAACCATTCCCAATATTCCTCAGAAATTCCATGCCCCTGTTTTCAGAGGGGAGGAGGGAGGGACCTTTTATATACTGTATGTAACTACCAGGTAAGTATATTTAAAAATTTATTTTAAAATAAAAATACCATTTTTAAATATGTAACTTCCCTGGTAGTTACATATATATAGATGATTGACACCTTTGGTGGCGGGTTAGAAAACCTCAACCCCGTCGGGAATTCGTATAATTATTAATAGCTACAAATTAGCTGTACCAATAATCTGGTTCTTACCTGATAAGGAAGCTGGCTTCATAGTTATCCTTCCTCATTGCCTGCATTCCTTAAGAGACTCAGCAATACACCCAGGAGGCTGTAAAAGTCTCTGTGGGGCTGCCACAGGGTCCTCAACCTTAACGTGGCTAGACCTCTACCCTTGCTATCCTTTTATGCCTCATTTGCTTGCACTCCTTGAGAGTGTCAGCGATCCACCTAGGGGGCTGTAAAAGTCTCTGTGCGGCTGCCACAAGGTCCTCGACCTTAACGTGGCTAGACCTCCACCCTGCTATCCTGGCATAGCCATGGACAATGATTCTGACCACCTACTCAAAAATAAACTAAATGCACACACCATAAAAACTAACTTGACTTGCATCCCAGACTGTGGAAGGCTGCAACAACCTTCACAGACAACCTGTGATACCAAGTTCAAGACAAAGGCAAGGGTATATAATAAAAGGTTATAAGGTAGAGACAGTAGTACCTTCTCCAACTACGACGCCGGAGGCAACATACGGACCCAGGGAGCAACAATCTTCATATTGGGTCTGTACCTCTTTAAGGTAGCAATCTGCGAAGATTGATTTACTTCGCCACAATGTCACCTCCAAAATTGACTTCATCGACTTATTGTGTCTATACGCCATAGAAGTCGCTACAATTAAGGATTGGAAAGCTTCTCTCCTCACAGTTCTGGTGAGCTTCCCTTATTAAATCCTTAATAAAAAAATGCCAGAGCATTCTTTGATAAAGGTAAAGAGGGCTTTTAAACCGAGCACCAGAGGTTATCTGCTTGTCCTCTCAGGTTTTTAGTTGCCTGAAGATAAAATTTTAGAGCTCTCACTGGACAAAGGCCTCTCTCCTTTTCCCGTTCTACTAAGTGAGATAACCCTGGAATGGTAAAGGATCTGGGCCAAGGTCGAGAAGGATTCTCGTTCTTGGCAAGAAAACCTAGCTGAAGGGAGCAAATTGCATTGTCTCCATTGAAGCCCACCTTCTTGCTGATGGCTTGCAACTCTCCTACTATCTTGGCTGTAGCCAACGCAACCAGGAATAGAGTCTTCTTAGTAAGATCCTTCCAGGAAGCCTTGTTGAGAGGTTCAAACCTGCTCGAGGTCAAATATGCCAGGACTACATCCAGGTTCCAAGAGGGGGTTGGGTTGTCCTTTCTCTTAGCGGTCTCAAAAGATCTAATGAGGTCTGGGAGATCTAGTTTCCTGACACGTCAATATGTCTATGACGGAAGACGGAGGCTAGCATGCTGCGGTATCCCTTGTTGGTCAATACAGCCAACTTTTCTTTCGTTCGCAAATGTAACAGAAAATCTGCTATTTGGGTTAGAGGTACTGGAAGAGGAAAAGTTGCTAATCCTGCACCATTCTCTAAACACGTCCCACTTAGATTGGTATACCTTAATTGTGGACGTCCTCCTAGCTATCGCGATAGCTCTTGCAGCTTCCCTTGAAAAGCCCTTCGCTTTTGCCAGCTTTTCGATAGTCGAAAGGCAGTTAGATTGAGAGTGGGGAGATTTTGATGGTACCTCTCTATGTGTGGCTGTCTGAGTAGATCGTTCTGACTTGGTAACGCTCTGGGGGTATCTACCAGCCACTCCATCACTTCTGCAATCCAAGGTCTCAAGGGCCAAATCGGAGCTATCAGGGTCATGGGGGTGTTGCTCGACTCCCTGAACTTTTTCAAGACTCTGTCCAGGATCTTGAACGGTGGAAAAGCGTACACGTCTAGTCCTTCCCACTCCACGAGAAAGGCGTCCACTGCCACTGCTTCCTGGTCTGGGACTGGAGAGCAATAAACTGTTAACCTCTTTGTCTTCTGGGTAGTGAAGAGGTCTATTGAGGGTTCTCCCCACAGCATCGAAAGGCTGGTGCACACCTCGTGATGTAGGGTCCACTCTGTTGTGAGCACTTGTCTTCCTCTGCTGAGAAGATCCACCCTGACGTTCTTCTCCCCCTCTATGAAGCATGTTATCAGGGTTATATTCATCTCTTTCGCCCACAGTAGATCTTTCGCTGCCTCGTAAAGGGAATATTTACGAGTGCCTCCCTGTTTCCTGATGTAGGCCAACGCTGTGGTGTTGTCTGCGTTGACCTGAACTAACTTGCCCTGGACTTCCTCCTGGAAGAGCATTAGTGCTAGATGAATGGCCACTAGCTCCTTGATGTTTATATGCCATTCCTTCTGAAACTCTTTCCACAGACCCAAGATCTCGCCCTTCCCCAGTGATGCACCCCACCCCATGTCTGATGCGTCTGAATACAACACTAGGTCGCGGTTCTGCTGTTGAAGTTCGAGGCCTTCTAGGAGTTTGTTGGTATCGTCCCACCAACTCAACTGATTCCTGATGCCCAGAGGAATCGGAATCCACGTCTCTAGGCCTTGGTCTCTTGTCCAATATTTTGATAGATGGAATTGTAGAGGCCGTAAATGAAGTCTTCCCAGGGATACGAATTGCTCGATCGAGGAGAGGGTACCCAGCAGACTCATCCATTCTCTCACCGACCAGGTCCTTCGGTCTAGGAAGTGCACCACCTTTCTTAGGCATTCTAGAATGCGTTTCGGGGCTGGAAAAGCCTGAAAAACCACTGATTGAATCCTCATCCCCAGGTAGATGATGTTTTGTGAGGGTGTCGGTTGCGATTTGGCCATATTTACAACGCAACCGACTTGGCCATATTTACAACCAGACCTAGCTGTTGCATCAAAGACATTGTAACTTGAAGATCCTCCAGACACTTTTCTTGCGACTTGGCTCTGATTAGCCAGTCGTTCAGGTACATTGATATCCGTACCCCTTTCAGATGTAGCCAGCGAACCACGTTGGAAACTACTCGAGTGATAACGTAGGGAGTCGTGCTCATTCCAAAACAAAGTTCTTTGAACTGATAAGTAGTTTTTTGGTAAATGAATCTCAGAAATTTTCTGTAGTTCGGGTGAATTGGAATGTGAAAATACGCGTCCTGCAGATCTATCAACACCATCCAGTCTCCTTGTCTGGTGCCTGCTAGGACTGACGCAGATGACTCCATGGCAAACATGACTTTGCTTAAAAACTTGTTCAGAGGACTTACATCCAGAACAGGTCTCCAACCCCCCCGAGTTCTTTGGAACTAGAAAAAGTCTGTTGTAAAATCCCTCTGACAAGAGGTCTTCTACCACTTCTATTGCTGCTTTTGACAGCATCTGGTTTACCTGCTCTTGAAGAGCTGCTGCCAGTAGTGGGATACTTGTGTCTGGAGATTGAGTTCACTTTTTTGGTTTCGGTTGCTGTTTGGGGTTACGAGGTTGCCCTCGCAGCAGCCATTCTCTGTCCTCTTCTAGAAAGGCTCTCCTATGAAAGGGCTGACGCGTGGGAGGAGCTTCCTTCTCCTTCCTGGCTAAAAAGTTAGCCAGAAGAACTTTCCTCGCAGTCCTTTGTAATCAGAGTCCAAAAAGCCCTCTAGACTGATCTGGCTAACACTGTTTCCTTGAAAGAGGAAGATTCCTGGGGTCTACCCTTCAAAAACTGCGAGGGCGGGCTCCGAGGTACAGCGTGCTGAATAGTCCTCCGGATATAAGTCCGCCAGAACTGCAAGTAATCTTTCAAAATCTGCTGCATGAAGAGTTTTCTGTGTTTCCTCCTCTGAGATCTCCTCTAAAGGGTTAGCGATCTCCGATGTAGGACGAGTGGGAGAAAACACACGCCTCGTCTTACCTGCTTGCGTCCCGCATGCTGCGAGGGAGCGTCATGCATACGTCCAGCATGCTGCGAGGGAGCGTCATGCATGCATCCAGTCTGCTGCAAGGAAGCGTCATGCTTGCGTCCAGCATGCTGCGAGGGAGCGTCCAGCATGCTGCTGCTGTTGCGAGCTTCCTGTTTGCGACTTGTAAATGTCAACAGGGACGTAATGGACCGGTGAAGCTCTGACAGGCATGCTGCTTGCTGTGAGCCTGCTCTATGACGTTAGTGATCTTGACGCGAGGAAGCGTCCTGCTCGCGTGCGTCCAGCATGCTGTGAGGGAGCGTCAAGATCCTTTCCGCCTCCCGTAACGCGTCCAGATCGCTGCGAGGGAGCGTCCATGAGCGCTGCAGCTCGCGTGCGTCCTTACCGCGAGACCGCGCTCGGAACTATGACGTTTGCGATCTTGACGCGGGGAAGCATCCTGCTCGTGTGCGTCCAGCATGCTGTGAGGGAGCGTCAAGATCCTTGCCGCCTCCCGAAATGCGTCCAGATCGCTGAGAGGGAGCGTCCATGAGCACTGCAGCTCGCATACGTCCTTGCCGCGAGACCGCTGCAGCTCGCGTACGTCCTTGCCACGAGACAGTGCTGCAGCTCGTGTACGTCCTTGCAGCGAGACAGCGCTGCAGCTCACGTACGTCCTTGCCGCGAGACAGCGCTGCAGCTCGCGTAAGTCCTTGCCGCGAGAACGCGCTCGGAACTATGACGATCGCGATCTCGACGCTCGGTTCCATGACGAGCAACTCTCTTCTTGTCAAGCAGGAAGGGAAAAACGTAAAACGCCAGTCTCGTCTGGGAGCTGCGTCAACCGACGGCGAGGATAACACTTTTACCTCGCCTTTCCAATGGCGAGGGTGAGCGTCCTGGGAAGCGTTCGACAGGTACACTCAAGGGGACGACTGCTCGGGGGCTAACGCCTCTCACCTCCCTTCGCCTTTCGACTTTCCTTCTCCCAGGGGTTGGGGAGCATGGAGGAGGTCCAGGGCTAGGAGAACGACAGGTCAGAGCAGCTGTACCCTCCACTGCACTGCGTCATGCTTGTGTGCCACTGAACACTAGCACTTTTAACTATTTCCCATTATACCATAATTAGACCTGCCCGTTGCGAGAGATTATACTCTTTCGCCAAGGCTAGAATGAAAATACAATAGGCTATACAATTAATATTAGTATTCTCAATATCGAAATATTAAAGGGATTTTGACGAAGGAAAAATCTATTTCTGGGGAGAGACCTGTGGCGCCCGGTGAAAATAACGATACAAAGTATTGTGAAACTATAACGATCGTCAAGAGTACTACGTAGCGTAAATTGAATGTACGCTAGTGAAATCTCTATATAAATCGATGATTAACTAAAGGAAGTATACTAATAGGACAAATATTTACTTAAAAATAATATATTTCCCTACATTATAAAAATTAAAATACTTATGCTTAGTAAGTTAGTATTTTTTACATTTCTTGCAAGAAAAAGAAAAGAATTTACATATTTGCAAGTCATACTACGTAGTTTACGTCACATGATTTGTGACGTCATAGCCATAGCAGACTGATTTCCTTCAAGGCATTCAGATCTCGCCCTGCTAAGAGTTTACGCCACATGATTGTGACGTCATAATGTTTTTCCTTCCACCATCATATCTTTGTTCGTTAGTTTTTTAAAGTAGGGGGAAAAATTCCTTGATCCTATCCATTTCAAGCTTACGAACATAGCGATCATATTCCAAAAGAAAAATACACACATGCCCTCTGCATTTATACATACTGTGTGGGGATCAAGAGCAGCTTTTGGAAGCCGGTCTAGCCCTACACACAAAATCTAACAACAGAGGAGCCATCTTGAAAATCAAGTTAAATTAAACTGTCCAAGTTGGACTAACAAAAAACTATCTTATTCTTGTGAAAAAGAAAGGAAAATCCAATATCAGCGAAAACCATAAACAATACAGTAAATCAAACAATGGGTACTTCACCAAATTTGTAGACAAAGCAAACCCACAACGTAGCGAATTTCCGATGTGTTGTCTCGAACAACGGCAGGGAATTTCTGAGGAATGATGGGAATGGTTCCAGTTACCTAGTTAGAGGGCACATAGGGATGACCACCTGCTCACCTGACGGTGATTGCCGCGAAATTTGAATTTCTGCCGTGCGCGCGACGAATCGGCGAGATTAAGCTATATATATGTAACTACCAGGGAAGTTACATATTCAAAAATGTGCAATCTGATATTATCTGAAAGCTAAGCACTGTCTATAATGCTTATCACATTAACAGAGATGATACAATTAATACCACATGCTTCCAATATTTTTCTCTACCATTAGTGAGACACAGCTAAGATCTTTACTTTCTAGATAAGCTGTTGAGTAGCCAACACAACACTAAAGGCGGGTTTACACAGTCGAACGGTTCGTTGAACACGGTTCGATAGACTAGTGTTTGAAGTGATGTTCGAACGTGTGAACGGGGTATTTGGTTATCGAATACGTTCATCGAATGGTTTGAAGAAAGTCTGTTTTTGCCTGACTTTTGTGGGCGGGGATTCACTGTCCACAAACCTCATGCATTTGTGACTGCCTACACATCTTCGAACCGATTGACAAGCAGGTGTGACAACCGGGTTCGACGAACCGTTCGTCCAGGTAAACCCTGCTTAAGAGTAAAGGTACCCAAGGACTTCTGGGCATATTCCCAACTATAATTGCTTATTATCGTACAAAACTTGAAATGCGAGCAAAACGGTTGTTGTTACCTGAATATGCTGTTTAAGGTTCAAAAGTTTAAAGGCCGCTCATAAATGGCAGAGGCAAGGGACAGTGACATTGCCCTATCGAGCAGGACAATGTCCTAGAAACTGACCATATATACATATGATCAGCACCCAAGCCCCCTCTCCACCCAAGATAGGACCAAGGAGGGCCAGGCAATGGCTGCTGATGGCTCAACAAATAGACCAATAGACTCCCCAAACCCCCCCTCCTTGGCTCACAAGGATGGTGAGGTTGCAGCGACCAAAGAGACATGTGTTTGAGCGGGACTTGAACCCCGTTCTGGCGTTCACCAGTCAGGGAAGTTACCACATCGGCCACCACAACCCCAGCTATTTTTCGTTTGGTTGTTTATAGCTGTATGCGTTATTATAATTTTATCATTCATTCTCTTTTGTGTTTTATGGAACTAGAAGTTGGAATAGAGGTGGTAAAAAAGAGGTTAGTTTATTATAATAGTTTTTACAAAAGAGAGCTTGCATGATACACAAGGTACTTGATAAAATAATTTTGATGGGTAAAAATTTGGTGCTTGCACAATATGCAAGATCGCAAGTGTTACACGAGTATATGAGGTATTAATGTAATTGACTTTATTAATCTAAAAGCTCAAAAATATCTGCTCATGAAAAAGTAAAATATGATACTTCTTCTTTGTCTACATTTTTCCCACTTCCATGTGGGGTCGATGTTTCTGATTAGCTTTCTCCATCTACCTCTGTCCCACACCTCATCACTGGTTAATCCCTTTGATCGAAGGTCATCCTTGATACAGTCCACCCACCTTCGCTTTGGTCTCCCTCTCCTTCTCGTTCCCTGTACCTCCATTTCCATTACTCTCCTCCCAATATACTGTTCAACTCTTCTCATGACATGACCGTACCACCTCAGTCTACTTTCTTGGATCTTATCTGATAGTTTTCTAACTCCTGTGGTACCCCTAATTACCTCATTCCATATCTTATCTCTTCTGGTCACCCCACACATCCATCTTAACATTCTCATCTCTGCCACATCCATCTTCTTCTCTTCTGTCTTCTTTATTGCCCATGTCTCCGCTCCATACATCATTGCCGGTCTCACAACTGACCTGTGTACTTTACCTTTCAACTTAACCCCTATTCTCCTGTCGCATAGTACTCCACACACTTTTTCCAATTCTGCTGCTTCCTCTGGTCGCCTTGGATGACCGCAGAGGTAGCAGCAGTAGGGGATTCAGCGATATGAAGATTCATCTATGGTGGACAACGGGGTAGGGTGGGCTGTGGCACCCTAGCAGTACCAGCCGAAATCAGTTGAGTCCCTTGTCAGGCTGGGAGAAACATAGAGGAAAGGTCCCCATTTTTCATTTGTTTGATGTCGGCTACCCTCCAAAATTGGGGGAAGTGCCTTGGTATATGTATGCTGTATAAAACAACTGCCCTCAGAAACTCATGATGTAAAGCGGAGTATGTGACACAGATTTACTTATTATACTGTACATTTACAAATAAAGATGTACTGCGGGAGCGATAGGTGAACCATGATATAGTGAGGGATTACTGTATGTGCTTTGCTTGATCTAGTGTGAGACCAAGCACCTGTAGTAGGAGCAGAAATTCCTATACTGTATACCGAGACAGAGGCAGAGTAAGCGGAAGAAGAACTAGATGGAGAGCACATATCCTTCTTATTCTTACCATTTTTTACATTCCTCACACCTACTAAAAATTTTACATTGGTTACCTCTACATGCCTGGCTTAAGGACTGGGTAACTTAAATTACTATTAAAAATCTTTTTATAATTGCACCTCTCACAATAATGTGTTCTAGTACTTTAGGAGACATACATATATCTGATACAGTTACTGGATCAAAATAAATCCAAAAAAAAGAGAATTGTAGCAATTATGGTATAAAGACAGCATAAAAAAGTTAAATGAACACAGGTATGTGTTGTCACTTGGCTGGATAGCAAGGGTCTCAAGATTTTGGTGTTACTGGTAAAAATGATATTTTCCTTATAAAATAAATTTTTGAATATAATTACCCGGTGAATATATAATAGCTGACGTCTCCGACGGCCCGACAGATCCAAAAACTCGCGAGCGATCGCCGTGAAGGTTGCGGGTGTGCCCACCAGCGCCGACTATTGGCCAGATACCGCATATACTTGTCAATTTCTCCAGTTCTTCTCAGTCCGCTGGGTCTCTATCGGGGAGGAAGGGAGGGCCTTTAATTTATATATTCACCGGGTAAGTATATTCAAAAATTTATTTTATAAGGAAAATATCATTTTTAAATATTAAACTTAGCCGGTGAATATATAATAGCTGATTCACACCCATGGTGGTGGGTAGAGACCAGTATTAATACAATAAAGGCGTATATGTTCAAGAGTTTTTGACAAATATTTCATAAAAAACAAACTTAAGTATAGGTACCTGGTAAGGAAGCTGACTCTGATGATTACTCTGCCTCATTAGTCCGCTTTCTTCA
Source organism: Palaemon carinicauda (assembly GCF_036898095.1). Lineage (NCBI taxonomy): Eukaryota > Metazoa > Arthropoda > Malacostraca > Decapoda > Palaemonidae > Palaemon > Palaemon carinicauda. Next base: position 15,298,578 of record NC_090755.1, read on the forward strand.
CGAAGCCCAGCCATCCTTCCAGGATGCTGAAAGACTTCCAGGAGCTGTTATATCCAGGGCGAACACCCCTATAACAGGACCTCATCAATACCCTTAATCTGGGCGCTCTCAAGAAACAACATTTGACCACCCGCCAAGACAAGATTAAAAAACATTTCAAGAGAAGATTAAAAGGATATTGGGATTAAGGGAATGTAGTGGTAGAACCCTCACCCACTACTGCACTCGCTGCAACGAATGGACCCAGGGTGTAGCAGTCCTCATAGAGAGTCTGGACGTCTTTTAAGTAAAATGAAGCGAACACTGACTTGCTCCTCCAAAAGGTCGCGTCCATAATACTTCGAAGAGATCTGTTTTGCTTAAAAGCCACCGAAGTCGCTATTGCTCTCACTTCGTGAGTCTTGACCTTAAGCAAACAACGATCTTTCTCATTTAAATGAGAATGTGCTTCCCGGATTAAAAATCTAATAAAGTACGATAACGCATTTTTAGGTTTAGTTCGAGCTAAGTAAAACTTAAGAGCTCTCACGGGGCACAGCACTCTTTCAACTTCATCACCTACGATTTCTGACAGACTAGGTATTTCAAAGGATTTAGGCCAAGGACGAGAAGGCAGTTCGTTCTTGGCCAAAAAACCAAGCTGAAGAGAACATATAGCTTTATTCATAGAGAAGCCGATGTTCTTACTAAAGGCATGGATCTCACTGACCCTTTTAGCTGTAGCCAAGCTCACTAAAAAAAGTGTCTTGAGGGTGAGATCCTTCAAGGAGGCTGAATGTAATGGCTCAAACCTGTCTGACATCAGGAATTGCAGGACCACGTCCAAATTCCAAGCAGGAGTTGACATACGACGCTCCTTAGAGGTCTCGAAAGACTTAAGGAGGTCTTGGAGATCTTTGTTATTTGACAGATCCACGCCTCTATGTCTGAAAACAGAGGCCAACATGCTCCTGTAGCCTTTAATGGTGGGAGCAGAGAGGGAGCGAACATTTCTCAGATGCAGGAGAAAGTCCGCAATCTGCGCTACAGAGGTACTGGAAGAGGAAATAGAGGAGGACTTGCACCACTCTCTAAATACCTCCCACTTCGACTGGTAGACCTTGATAGTAGATGATCTCCTAGCCCTCGCGATCGCTCTGGCTGCCTCCTTCGAAAAGCCTCGAGCTCTTGAGAGTCTTTCGATAGTCTGAAGGCAGTCAGACGAAGCGCGGGGAGGCTTTGATGAAGTCTCCTTACGTGCGGTTGCCGTAAGAGATCCATCCATAAGGGTAGACTCCTTGGGACGTCTACCAGTCATTGAAGTACCTCTGTGAACCAAACTCTCGCGGGCCAGAGGGGAGCAACCAACGTCAACCTTGTCCCTTCGTGAGAGGCGAACTTCTGCAACACCTTGTTGACGCTCTTGAACGGCGGAAAAGCGTAAGCGTCCAGGTGAGACCAGTCCAACAGAAAGGCATCTATGTGGGCAGCCTCTGGATCTGGGACTGGAGAGCAATAGGTTGGGAGCCTTTTGGTCAGTGAGGTTGCAAAGAGGTCTATGGTGGGCTGACCCCAAGTCATCCAAAGACTCTTGCATACATCCTTGTGGAGGGTCCATTCTGTAGGGATCACCTGACCCTTCCGACTGAGACAGTCCGCCAAGACGTTCAATTTCCCTTGGACGAACCTCGTCAACAGTGAGATGTCTCGATCTTTTGACCAGATGAGGAGGTCCCTTGCGATGGCGAACAGAGCGTGGGAGTGAGTGCCTCCTTGCTTGGAGATATACGCCAAGGCCGTGGTGTTGTCCGCATTCACTTCCACCACCTTGTTTCGAAGAAGACTCTCGAAACTTGTCAGAGCTAAGTGAACAGCCAACAGCTCCTTGCAGTTGATGTGAAGGCTCCTCTGCTCTGTCGTCCAAAGACCCGAACATTCCAGACTGTCCAGAGTCGCTCCCCAACCCAAATCCGACGCGTCTGAAAATAACACGTGGTTTGGGTTCTTGACTGCCAGGGACAGACCTTCTCGAAGACGTATATTGCTGTCCCACCAGCTCAGGCAAGTCTTGACTGGTTCGGAGATCGGGATCGAGACCGCCTCCAAAGTCTTGTTCTTGTTCCAATGGGAGTCTAAATGGAACAGGAGAGGGCGAAGGTGAAGTCTCCCTAGAGAGATAAACTGTTCCAGGGATGATAGCATCCCTAGGAGGCTCATCCAACTTCTCACAGAGCAATGGTCTTTCTCTAGCATGAGACGGACTTTGAGCAAGGCTTGCTCTATCCTGGTGGCAGACGGAAAAGCCCGAAAAGCTAGACTCTGTATCTCCATCCCCAAATAGAGAATCGTTTGGGAGGGAGTCAGCTGAGACTTCTCTATGTTCACCAAAAGGCCCAACTCCTTTGCAAGATCCAACGTCCATTGAAGGTCCTGCAGACAGCGATGACGGGACGACGCTCTGAGCAGCCAGTCGTCCAGGTACAGGGAGGCTCGAATCCCCGACAAATGTAGAAATTTTGCTACATTTCTCATGAGCCTCGTAAAAACAAGAGGAGCAGGGCTGAGGCCGAAGCACAGTGCTCGGAATTGGTACACCACATTCCTGTATACAAACCTCAGATACGGTTGAGAATCCGGGTGTATAGGAATGTGGAAGTACGCATCCTGCAGGTCGAGAGAGACCATCCAGTCTCCCTCTCTGACTGCTGCTAGGACGGACTTGGTGGCTCCATCGTAAATTTTGTTTTGACAACAAAAACGTTGAGAGCACTGACATCCAGCACCGGCCTCCAACCTCCTGTATGCTTCGGAACTAGGAAGAGACGGTTGTAAAACCCCGGTGATTGAAGGTCCGAGACTTTCACCACCGCTCCCTTCTCTAGCAACTGAGACACCTGCAGCTGTAGTGCCTGTCTCTTTGACTCCTCTCGATACCTGGGAGAGAGGTCTATAGGGACTTTTACCAGAAGAGGTCTCCGTACAAAAGGAATTTTGTACCCCTCCTTTAGTAACAAAACATACTCCCGGTCTGCACCCCTCTTCTCCCAGGCCTGCCAGAAGTTGGTTAATCTGGCCCCTACCGCTGTCTGAGGACGTGGGCAGTCAGACTCTGCCACGGGAGGACTTAGATCCTCTCCTCTTACCTCTCTTACTATCGGCACGAGCGCCTCCCTTACTGGGAGCTCTGCCACGAAAGGGCGGGATAAACCTAGTCGCTGGAGTATCGAACTTAGGTCTAACGACATAAGAGGATGAAGAAGGAGCAGCCTTACGCGCCGACGTAGCCATCAAGTCATGGGTATCCTTTTGTACTAGCGATGCTGCTATATCCTTAATCAACTGCTGGGGGAATAAGGCAGATGATAACGGCGCAAAAAGTAGCTCCGACCTTTGACAGGGAGTTACTCCTGCAGACAGGAACGAACAAAGAGTCTCCCTCTTCTTAAGGACTTCTGCCATAAACGTAGCAGCGAGTTCATTAGAGCCATCACGGATAGCTTTGTCCATGCAGGACATAATTTGTACAGATACATCACGATCGGCTGAAGAGATCTTCCTGCTCAAGGCTCCCAGCGACCAATCCAAAAAGTTAAAAACTTCAAAGGCCCTAAAGACCCCTTTGAGGAGATGATCAAGGTCCGAAGAGGACCAGCTAACTTTTGAGCGTCTCATGGCCAGACGACGGGGAGAGTCTACGAGGCTTGAGAAGTCTCCCTAAGCAGAGGCAGGAACTCCCAAGCCGAGAACTTCTCCCATGTCATACCAGACGCTCGCTCGAGAAGCCAGTTTAAAAGGGGGAAAAGCAAAGGCTGTCTTCCCCAAACTCCTCCTGGTCATCAACCAGTCGCCTAGTAAACGCAAAGCTCTCTTAGAAGAGCGAGAGAGCACTAGCTTAGTAAATGACGGCGTCGAAGTAGCTAGGCTTAGCGTGAACTCTGACGGAGGCGAACGAGGAGCAGCAGTCACAAAATGGTCAGGAAAAAGATCCTTAAAAATCAGCATGATCTTTTTAAAATCAAGAGAGGGCTGAGCAACTTTAGGCTCCTCTCCATCTGAAAAAGTCCCCAAAGGCATATCAGTTGGAAGGGGATCAGCGACTTCCTCATCAGACGGAACTTCGTCCGACAACTGCCGAGTCTCGTGATACGGAGAGACATGTCTAGGAGGCAACGCTTGACAGGCAATGTCAACAAGCAACGGAGCAGCAGCAACAGCTGAGGAAACAACGTCATGCCGCGGCTGAAAAGACTGAAAATCTTGTGACTGACAAGCAACAACAGCTTAAGTTGAATGTCGCTCGACATCACGTCGAGACTGCATTGACTGCAGGGTCTGAGCAGGCAAAACAACTTCCGACAGCGGTGACAGACGCTCAACGTCAGGGCGAGGCAACGGAGTCGGTCGGCGAACGTTAGTGCGGGGCTGCGGCGGCAGCTGCTGAACGTCAGTCCGAGACTGTAGCAAGGGGGTTCCACATCACGTGACTGACGTGAAAGACGAGGAAAACGACTAGCCTCGCGTTTCAAAGCACTAGAAACGTTAGTACTAACATCAAACGGACGAGAAAACACTCGTTTAGGCGGCTGAAGGCCCGAGTCACGTTAATCGCACTGGCGAACCGCAAGCAAAGGATCATCGTGAACCTGTCCATGCTCATAATCTTCCATAAGAGAAGAAAGCTTAGATTGCATGTCCCGCAGGACAACCCACTTCGGGTCAACGGGAGTCGGAATGGGCCGTGACGTCGGTAACGTCTGCGCTGGCAAAACATTGCCTCTACCGAGACCCTCGGACTCCGTGTTACGCTTTCGCTTAACGGGCGAACAGCCATCCGATGACTGCAAGTGGTCAGAGCTGTCCCAATGGCTACAGCCAGGATGCTGGACCTGTCCTGAAGGGACTGACTTTTGCTTTAAGGGCCTAGATACCTTGCGCCAAAGTTTCTTATGCGAAAAGTCGTCAGAGGACGAGGAGAACTTAGTCTCACCCGTCTTATGGTAAGGACGTTCTTGACGAGAAACGTCTGATACCAAAGAGGGAACGTCTGTACGCTGGTTTACACCTCTCGCCCCCTTAAGTCCTACGACATAACTTCTCTATGGTGTATGGGAGCCTGAAAGAGGTCTCGGACTAGGGGAGCGACAAGCACGAACAGACGAACCCTCGGTCGCAACACTAAACACATTTTGCGCACTAATCACTTTATCACTTAGATTTTCTGCTTTACCACTTTTCAACAACTTTACATCGGACATTAACTGATTACGGTCCGAGGTTAAGGACTCAACTTTCTAGCCTAAAGCTTGAATCGCTAAAAACATATCCCGCATAGACGGTTCATGAGTGCTAGCAGGGGGTTCAGGAACAACCACTACTGGGGAAGGATTAGGTTCAGGGGCATGGGAGGAGGAAAATTCCAAAGATCTAGAGGAGCTTCTCCTCACCCTATCTCTTTCGAGCTTACGAGTATATTTTTCATACTCAAGCCAGTCGAATTCCGACAAGACCACGCACTCCTCACACCGATCTCCTAATTGGCAGGATTTACCCCGGCAATTAGAACAAACAGTATGAGGGTCGATAGAGGCCTTGGGAAGACGTTTGTTACATTCTCTCGCACACTTGCGATAAACAGGAGAAGGGTCAGCCATTTTGAACAACCAAAGAAAATCCAAGTCAAAGACAAATTCATCAACAAGAAACACAAGCCAAAAAAAGGGTTTCAAGAGTTTTATTGAAGAAACACACCAACACAGCGAACGCCAATAAAACAACCAAAACAAAGTACTTCACCAATTCGGTAGAAAAACTCGAGGTCAACAGCGAGCGGAACCAACTTGTCGGCAAGACCGACAGAGAAGAACTGGAGAAATTGACAAGTATATGCGGTATCTGGCCGATAGTCGGCGCTGGTGGGCACACCCGCAACCTTCACAGCGATCGCTCGCGAGTTTTTGGATCTGTCGGGCCGTCGGAGACGTCAGCTATTATATATTCACCGGCTAAGTTTAATATTTAAAATGCCCATGTTTTGCATAAACAGCTAATTCCGTTCACTCTACAGCGATCTAGCATTGTAACAAATATGACAGATAAGAATTATGGTTATTTTTTTCTTATTTCAAAATATAAGTGTTCTTACTCCTGGGTAAGACTCACTATGATAATAATTTTCTTTTGTAATTTAAGTCTACACAGTGTTATATATCCTATAAATTTGATTTCAGGTCCCTGTCTTTATATGAGAGTATGTGTCACTCACTTGCCAAGAAAGTCATCTTAAATAAAGTCAGAGCTGCTATTGGCTTTAGCCGAGCTGATTATTTTGTAACAGGTATGTTTTAAGTTTTTTGTACAATAAATTTAGTGCTAAAACCATAGCTGAGAATAATAGTTGATTCTCACATCACTACTGTATATTATGGCATTCAAAATGGTAATCCTATATTGCAGAGAGAGATAATCTTTTTTTCATGAATGAAAGTATGCAACCAACTATACAATGCCTGAATATTCATTTCACGTATTCTCAGGTTACACCTGACTAAGTATGCTTCACTTAGATTTATAGACTATACTGTATACTAGTGTCCTTTTAACACTTAATGAACTCAAGTTTATCTATGCAAAATTTGTTTATATCTTCAATACTTTATTACATTTGATGTTCTACTCAACTCTGCTTTTTTTACCTTTACTTTGACACTGCTCTCAAATGAGAAGAGTTAACTATCAGTAAGAATTCAAAACAAAGTTCTGTAACAATCCTGACTGGAATTTTCTTCCACAACAAGTTGAGGAGCTTAAACTCTAATAACCCTTTACGCATTTGATCTACTTATCTATGAAAGTTACGTAAGCACAACTTTCCATAAAGACAAGGTTGGCACAGAAGTACCAGGCAATCTAAGAAGGGAAAAAGGCAGACCTATCGTCTACTTCAGTCCCATAAATCTTTTTTTTTTTTTTATACATATGTTGCCAAATTACTTCCATCCTCCACCCATTTAAATGGATAACTTCCTAGCATCTATGGACTCGAGAGTCACTTACTTCAGGTGTCATATAGGTGTATTTATTTTCATTGGTAAAGCCAGTCCTGTAAAAAACTTCTGAGTTTGGAAAGTGTCAGCCAGAGTGGTAACCAAACCTATTCTCTTTCCTCTTTGGTGTACCAAAACAACAAAGGTAGGTTCCAATCCAAGCAAAGCTCCACTGCTAGCAAGCTGTACTAGTTAAAATAGCAAGTATTTTGCAACTTATGTTGTTGAAAACATATTGATCCTCTTGAAGTCACTACTTTGCAAGTAGCCAATTTGCTGCTGTTCCTACAATCCTTGAGAAAGGTGTGTGTCAACATTTAAAGAGCAATGGTCTGCTCTATTTCTAACTTTTGAAAACAAAGGTATAGATCTTGACTGATCCAGGAAACTTCAACCTATGAGCCAGAAATTTGAAAGATAGGCTTCTAAGTACAGGTACTTTGAAACCTAACCAGCCCTAAAATGACAGCTAAATGCGAGTCCTTATTTCATAGATGAATTGATTAGCTATATAACAGTAAGTAGGCAGATGTATACAGAACTCGAGAAGGCCACTGCGTGGGGTTGCTAGTTTGTCAATACGATGACAATACCTGGGGCATAATCGAAGTAAAGGCTTACCGACAGTAATATTAGGATACTAAGGACTTAGCCTTACTAAATACACTAACATTCACTTACAAGATTACTTGCTGTGGCATTAGGTAGGGATAAAAGATATGCTAGTATGGAGTAGGATAAGGAATCTAAAGTAGGAATGAAAGATATTTAGCCCTGATCATATAGAGGTACGATGTTTCTCTGCTACACCAAATCAGTGTCTTCTGCACTCTCATAATAGAATGATACCACACAAACACTCATTATTTCCTCTCAGTAGAAATAACAGAACAATTAATAGCATTGTTTACTCTCAAATAATAGTAAAATTATAATTAAACATAAGAGCATCAGAACTAAGACTTCCTTATTCATATAGCCTATACAAATATATACAGCAATTACCACTCTATTACAGGTCCAGCTTTTGAATCTCTAGAGCAAGCATCCTTTAAAAAATTGCAAATCTAGGAAGTGATTTGCATCTTTTTCAAAATAAAAACCTAAAGTTTCTTATGGGTATCATCTTTCCAGAAAAGCTGGAATGGCCAAAACAAAGCTTTTAAATACGTTTTGGGCATTGTAGGTGAGTTAGATTAGGGGAAATACCCATACTGGCTGGGTAATGGATGAAGAGAGTAGAGTCAGTTTGAGGTGGGAGCCATCATAAAAGACCATGTTTGCATTCTGGGAAAATATGTAAATAACTTATCAGATTTCTAAGTTCCTCTGATGAGGATACAAACCCTTCATCCTTTAAGTAGACTCATTCTTTAGATAGGAAGCACTGTTTATAAAGATACGTGTTTTCATGCCTATCCAGAAATGTCAGCTTCCTTGTCATGTATAGTAGGGGAAGGATGACTTCTTGTCTGACATGACATATGTGATGTGGGATTAGGCAGCCAATAGTGCTGAACCATTGTATTTGTGAGGCAATGCTAGATTTCCACAGCCCCTGACATTTTCAAATTATAAAATCACAAGACATATGCCCTAATGCCCACAACAAACTGTCTGTTGGAATAGGAAGCTGTGGCAGGTGCATTTTTTAAGAAAATAAATATCTTGGAACAAAGCATCCTGTCTAGTGATTTCCCTACATCTAGTTTGTCCAGCTAGTATTATTATCATTGTTATTACTTGCTAAGCTACAACCCAAGTTAGAAAAGCAGGATGCTACAAGCCCAGGGGGTCCAACAGGGAAAATAGCCCAGTGAAAAAAGGAAATAAGGAAAAATAAAATATTTTAAGAACAGTAACAACATTAAAATAAATATTTCCTAAATAAACTATAAAGATTTTAACAAAACAAGAAGAGAAATTAGATAGAATATAGTGTATAGGCATTAGGTGTGAGTTGGAAGGTAACAGTAAGAGAGAAAGATCAGCCACATATGTCATTCAACCTTTCAGTATCGTAAACGTACTGTATGACAAAATGGTTTCTGACTTGGAATTTGGGTTGTTGAACATGTTGAACAGCCCCCAAAGGCATTAAAGGGAATGTATCCAAGAACCAGTGGGCAATATCTCCGAGATAGAAGGAAAAGGGGGTCTGGGACTGTTAGACACCTGCCCTCAATGCCTGTTCTCCTAAGAAATTCTAATGGAGAGCTAAGAGTGGGGATGCCTCTGATTTTGAGCTCTAATTTGGGGTAATGAGTCAACACTCTCAATTGAAGATTTGTATACTATACTTATCTAATTACAGCATGAAGCCAGTGCTAGCAGATAGCCATCAACATCTGGGTCTAAGATTTTGATTTCCGTTCATATGGTAATAAAAGGTCTAATGGATGGGATCAAAAAGGACTAAAATCTGCCAAAAGGACAATGAACCACAAGGCGGGTGCATTAATTGATCAACATATTACTTGACCTCTGGCAATCGAGGAGCCACCAGGGTCCTCCTCGGAGGCAGGGCTGACAATAACCGATTGATCATTCAACAAATCAGAATGAATGAATGATAAGGTTTACACATCAATTATGTCAAGCAAGTGTTGGAATGCATATTATATGACGTTCCATAAATCTGTTACAGCAAAGCATAAAAAGTAGAGTTTCCTGTTTGGGGAATAGGTCGATTACTCAGGCCTAGAAGAGCCTTCTCCTAACGTCTAGTGTACTAATACTCATTCATCGCAACTGGATAGATCTACCATTACATTCAAACATCTTGAAATGAAACTAGCTGAAAGCTCAATAATGTGGCAAATTGCAGACATGCTCCTGCCTTACCAATTTGCACAAAAGAAGACTTTTCTCCTCTATTTTTTTACATGTACTACTACAGTTGTGTCGTCCTCAAATGACTGCAGTCAGCGTAAGGAGTACAGCTTTCATTTCAGGAACATTAATGTGCAGGAAAGTTAATCAGAGACCATGTTCCTGACATGCACATTTGCTCCCCACCCCCCTTCTTTGATGCATCAGAGACAAAGTGCATCTACCAAGGATGAGAGTTCATTGGAACTCCTACAAGGAGTTTCCTTTTATCTCTCCATTAATGCAGCTCATCCCTTACTTCTTGATAGAGAGGAACCCAGACATCAGCAGATTGTCTGATGGTATCCCGTGCTTCTTAAAGTTCCTTTGAAATAATGAGAAGTGATCAAATGTGGATTCTTTCAAGTGGGACTAATTTTTCAAAGGACAACTGATGAACCAGAAAAAATCTACCAAAGTTGAGCTAGTTGCTTCTGAACAGACAAGACCTCTGCTGCTTTCCTGAACTTGTTGACCCAAGGATCTGCAGTAACTGTGATTCTGGAGTTATTATAACTTACAAGATGCCAGGGGAAGCCAGTTCTTAAGATGAATAAAGGATAGAGGCCCCCAGCATATGGACTCAAGCAGACCTCAAAGTGAACACTTAAGTGAGCACAAGTGCAGCAATCAATAATATTAAGAACATCATTTCAAACTGATTAGAGTCTTGGTGGAAGGGTCTATCAAAAATGGGAAGTTGACCTCTTTGATAGAAGCCAACATAGTGCATTTGGTTTTCATCCTAAATTGGGTTAAAGTATCATGTCTCTCAGAGTTTTCTCTGGCAAGACAGCTCACTGCAGAAGTGTGAAGAGCCATCCTCGACGATTTTCAGTGAGTCCCTCCTGGGTATCTCTTGGACTTCTCTTGAGTTAGTGTGAGACTTTAAATATCCTAAAGAGTAAGTTGGAAATTGGACCTAGGTAAAACAAGGGAGAAGCCATCCGTCTACGAAGGGAAGCCATTAATTGTACCAAAGAACTTGAACCAGCCATTACTCTACCCTCTGTTGCTGCCACGTTGCCCAATGACATGACAGTTATCTCACAAATCACAATAGTGGGAGAAGAGAAATGCCACTCTCAGTAAACTCTTCATTCTTCCCTTCCCTTCTCTCCTGTATGAAGCTGGAAAGGAGGACTGAAGGGGCTTACATGAACTGTGATCCTTAAACAAAAGGAGAAAAGAAAGATTTGAGGACCTTGAGAGAGAAAGGTGTGAATTGAATTGAATATGGGATTTAGGCATTAAGCCAAGCACTGGGGCATCAAAGGCCATTCAGCGCTATATAACGAAAATCATTCAATCATATCTGTACACTCACACCATTTAGTATCATTTTAACATTTAATACAAATCGTAACACTTTCATACAATAAAATCTAGATGTGAAATAAATAGGGATTAAAAGGGTAAAATAAATAAATAAATTAATAAAATCAATTATAGCTCGTAATATAACCCAATATTTTGTATACATTTTCTCAAGTTCAGGGTATTACAGTTTTCCCCCAGTATATCTCTTAACGGTTTGTCCTGGAGTAAATGTGTCCTCCTCTGGAAATTAAAAACAGGACAATCGACTAAAATATGTTTAACATCCATTGTCACTTGACAGGTATTACAAAGAGGGGCCTGTCTCCCTTCCCCACTCTTCATTGAATAATTGTGCGTTGCATGTGTATGGCCAATACGCAGCCTAGTTAAAATAATGGTATCCCTTCTACTTGTAGAATTACAAGATGACCATTTATCCACCAATGGGTGGATTTGTTTCAATTTTGTATTGGTGGTCAGTTCAGACCATCGAGCTTGCCACTTATTTTTACAGTAAAGATGAATCTCACTTTTAAGATCTTTGTAAGGAATCCTCAAGGGGGATGGATTACTTAGCCCTGAAGCTTCCTTTGCTGCCTTATCTACTTGTTCATTCCCATCCACCCCAACATGGGCAGGGACCCAACAGAAGTGAACACTGATACTCTTCCTAGATTGCAGAAGTACTAACCAGTCCTGCACCTCTTGTACTAGATGATGGCCTGGCATAATTTGTTTTAATGAGAGTAAAACACTATTGGAATCCGTAAAAATTGTATAAAAACTATTTTGGTTGCCATTTTTAAAAATATGTTGGACTGCGAGAATTATTGCGTACAGCTCAGCAGTAAAAATTGAACAAGAGGATGGGAGTTTCCTTCTAATAACAATATCCCCCACCACAGCTGCACTTCCAACTCCTGCAGCCGATTTGGAGCCATCTGTAAAAACATGTTTCCCATGATGTTGAGCAGCATGATTTAAAAACTCACTTTTCATTATCCTACTAGGTAAGGTATTTTTCCCTCCTGCCATAAAACATACTTTAACAGGTGGATTACACCAAGGAGGAGACTTGGGATATCCTACCTCTGCTATCTGTGCTGTTAACAAGCCTACTTCTCTAGCATCATTTTTCAGCTGTACTTCCAAAGGCTTAGGCACTCTAGATCTGTTAGGAGCCCGATCTAAAGGCGCCCTAACATATTTACAGTTAGGATTGTTTCTCACAGCAAGGGACCTAGCTAAAAACCTCAAACTCAACTCCTCTCTGCGAATGGAAAGGGGAGGTATGCCAGAATCAACATAGAGACTGTCAATGGGAGATATTCTGTAAGCACCTGTGCAGATGCGAAGCCCAGCATTGTGAACAATATCAAGTTTTCCAAGTAAAGTCTTTGTAGCTGACCCATATATTTGGCATGCATAGTCTAACTTGCTCAGACACAAAGATGTATAAATTCTGAGCAAAGTTGTTCTATCAGCACCCCAATCAAAATGCGATATCACTTTCAGAATGTTCAGTGACTTCTTAACCCTGATAGATAGGTCATTTATATGGGGACCAAATGTCATTTTCTTGTCGAAAATGACTCCAAGAAACTTGACACTATCCTCATATGGCAAAATACAATAATTTAAGAAAAGGGTGGGGATCTCTTCCCTTTTACGAGTACGAGTAAAGCGAATGGCTTTGGTCTTCTGAGGAGAAAACATGAATCCGCGAGAATTTGCCCATGCGGAAGCAGCATTTATTGCAATTTGAAGATTTTGGCATGCTTGTAGTGCAGATGATCCACTACAATAAATTGCAAAGTCATCGACAAATAGTGATCCTTGTATGCCAGGAGGTATGTGACTAATGAGACTATTAATTGCAACAGCAAACAAGGTCACACTCAATACGCTGCCTTGGGGGACACCTTCTTCTTGCATGTAGGATGAAGATAGTTCTGACCCTACTCTCACTTTAATGGAGCGGTTTGATAAAAATTCTTCAATAAAAGAGAACATATGTCCTCCTATACCCCACGAGGCCAATTGCTTTAAAATACCACCCCTCCAGGTGGTGTCATATGCCTTTTCGAGGTCAAAAAAGACACCCACCACCTGGTTTTGGTTAAAAAAAGCATTTGAAATTTCCCTTGATAACATCAGCAAAGGGTCTAGAGTACTTCGGTTCTTCCTAAAACCAAACTGTCTGTTAGATAAAAGATTTTTTGATTCTAGATACCACACAAGTCTGTTGTTGATCATTCTCTCAAATAGTTTGCATATGCAACTGGTCAAGGATATGGGCCTATAACTAGATGGCAGTTCTGGGTCTTTACCAGACTTGTGGCCTGGAATTACAATTGAAGTATGCCAGGAATCAGGAGATGTATGGGAAGCCCATAGACCATTAAAGGTTTCTAATAAAAATTCCTTGGTATCCACTGGAAGATGTGATATCATTTCATACCGGATGCCATCCTCACCTGGGGCAGTTAAAGAAGAGCTGGAGATAGCATTTTGCATCTCCTCCATACTAAAAGGCAGGTTAAAAGCTTCAGTATTTGAAGAAGCAGGAGGAACAACAGATGTTGATGCTCTAATTTGTTGAAATGCTGGGGAATAGTTGTCAGCACTTGATACATGAGCAAAGTGCTTAGCAAGAACCTCTGCTACATCTTTGGGGTCAGATATATATCTATTATTTTCCCTTAATATTGGTAGAGGCTTAGGGACGAATTTACCTTGAAGTTTTCTAATCTTGTCCCATATTTCCTTTGAAGGAGTTTTGGTATTAATATTAGATATATATTTCTTCCAAGATGCTCTCTTTGCTTTTTTAAAAATTCTCTTTTGTTTGGCACAGGCTCTGAGATATGCTATTCTATCTGCTAAATAGTTTTTCCTCAAGTATCTTCTGAAGCAAGTTCGGGTCACTTTTCTTGCGTTGGCACATTCTTTACTCCACCAAGGAACTACAGAGCGATGAGGTAAACCGCATGTTTTAGGTATAAACTTGCTAGCATTATCATCAATAATATTTTCAAGATGTTGATAGGCATGCACTGGAGATGTAAATTCATCATATTCTTTATCAGTGTGTGAACAGTTTTCATAAGCTGCCCAGTCTGCCTCATCTATCTTCCATTTTGGTGAACACTGAGAAGGAAGATTATGGACATAATTTAACATTATTGGCCAATGGTCACTGCCATGTAGGTGTTCATTTACTGACCAAAGGTAGTCCAATCGAATGGATGAGGAACAGATTGACAAATCAATGGCTGATGTAGAGTTGTGGAATACATCATACCTAGTTGGAGAACCATCATTCATTAGTATTACATCATTGTTGTCGATTAATTCTTCAACAAGATTACCCCATCTATCGCACACATTTCCACCCCATAAAGTATGCTTTGCATTAAAATCACCCATTAAAATAAAAGGGGCAGGAAGCTGATTGATCAAGTCTTGGAGGTCAGAAAGTCTAAGCCTTCTTGGATTACCAGCATGATCTAAGAGGAAAAGTTCTAAGGATGGTTCAATATATAGCGAGCATAAAGTAATTTTTTTCCCGATATGAGTTCTAACTGCACATGCCTGTAGTGGTGTATTGAGTGGGATTGTTTCAAATTTTACAGATTTGTGAATAATAAAACCTGTACCACCTTGAGCTCTTGCAGCTTGCAAAGGAGGGGATCTACAAAAATGATAATTGAGTCCAGGATTAAATGGTTTGTCACTGATCTTGGTTTCCTGTAGGCAAATTACCTTCGTGTCTGAGTCCCTGGTTAAAGTTTTTATTTGCTCAATGCTAGTACTTAGACCTCTGCAATTCCACTGGATGATAGACATTATCTTTTGTTATTATTTTTCTTTGTCTCATTTGTCTTTTGGGACTTTTCAGATGAAGCCATGTAAGGCCTGGAGATGGAAGGCTTTACTAGGCCACCACTCTTCTTTTCTTTCTTTCTAGGATCTTTATAAGAGTCAACCTTAGGATCATGAGCAGTAGGGCACTTACCTGACTTAGATGAAGGTGAGGATGATGGGGACCTTTTCCTCTTTGGAAGATCTTGTTTTCCAATCTCCATCAAATCAGGTAGAGATTCTGCCTGACACAATACATTTAAGGTGGTGGAAGCCACATTGGCTTCCTTGGAGGATTGTGCTAGAACTTCAACAGTTCGAGCACTTAACCCAGAAGGCTGGGCTACTACCTCTAGGGGAGATGCTCCTATCGGTGACAATACTTTTGGTGTGTTGGACACCATATTGGCCTCTTTGGAGGTTTGTGCTCTGGCTTTTATAGCCTGAGCACTTGACCCAGATGGCTGGGCTACTACCACTAAGGGAGATGCACCTGACGGGCCAGGTGCTGCCACTGGTCCCCCTGTGGTAGTAAGGGGTAGTGGATTATAATCTTTTGTTGGCATCTTAACCGCGCGAGCAAAATTAAGTTGCCGATTGAGTAAATGCTTTGCATAACCTACACTTATATGTTCAGCATTTGCTTTCAAGATTTGCAGCTTCTTCATTCTTGTATTCTCTACATCTTTTATCATTTGGTTTATGATTATCTTTACAGTTTGCACAGGTTGTATCTCTGTTGCATTGGCCATGTTCTAACAAAGAACAGTTAATACAGATCTTCGTATTATTGCAGTACAGGGAAGGGTGACCGTACTTGAAACAATTAAAGCATTGTAAAGGCCTAGGTTTATATTCTCGAACACGTACTCTTTCATTCTCAATAATTATATGATCTGGTATAACAGGGGTTTCAAATGTTAAAACTACCATGCTTGTTTGAGGGATCTTACTTACTTTCCAAACATTAGCAGGGCACATGTCCAGAATTTCTGGTTCTGAGAATTCATATAGATCTTTATCAAAAACTACTCCTTTACCATAGCTGAAGCTCATATGTGGTTTAATATCCTTAATAGGATCAATTTCTGCAATCTTCATGCCACAAAGCATGTGAGCTTGAGTATCTGATTTTGCATTAATCAAAACAGATTGCTTACCGTATCTACTAATATCCTTACTTTTAATTAAACCAACTTTTTTTTGTATAAATTTACTAATCTTATAATAGTTATAATTATCTATCTTTCCAGATGCAATTATCCATGTTGGGGGCTTGGGGGTTCTTACTTCTGGAAGTCTATGCTCTATTTCTTTTTCCATCCATTCTTCTGGTTTATATACCTCTAGGTGTCTTGGTGCTTTATCACATAAAGCCCCAGAAATCAAACAATTGTCAATTTTTATGCTCTCTAAATTTTTATTTGCTTCTAAAGCAATCTCAAAACTTGGAAATGATACCCAAGCTTCCCAAAAGCCTTTACTACCATTAAGCTCCATTAAAATTTCTTTGATTGCTCCAAATCTACAGAAGGCTTCATGAATTATGTCATAGCTACAACCAATTGGTATGTTTTTTAAGTGGAGAATTTTCAGATTTTTTGTTGGATCTGGTAATGAGCCAGAACCAGAGAGTAAAGTATTACGGTTATTACAAGCATCATTTTCCACCAGTGCCGATAAATTGTCTTTAACAACACTGGTCAAAGAAGTATTGTTGGAGGAATCCTTTTTATTGCCGAGGTTGTCAACAGAGCTTTCCCTATTTAAACAAGCAGAAGTCGTCAACGGTGTCTGGGGTTCGCCATTTGATCCAGGGGTACGGGGATTATTAAGTTTACTCATTAATTATTTTTTCAGGGGGAGGGAAGGGGTCATAATAACAATGGAAAAAAAACTTTTCAGGGGGAGGGAAGGGGTCATAATAACAATGAAAAAAAAACAATGGAAAAAAATATAGTTTAAGGGAGAGAAAAAATTAAGACTGTCTGAAATTCCAAAGAAGACACCGTTAGCCTTTCCTGGAATTAATTTCTCCACCAATGACACCTGTGAAAGCTGCTTACCAAATGTCCACTCCCTACCCTACCACAAAGGGATGGTACCACTATGATTAGAGTGGCTCAAGTGTATGCCAAACCCGCTTGATGGGACTGAGAGCATTTCAAGAATACAATCATCCCCACTCTAATCATAGTGGCAGGCAAACCGGACAGAATGCCGAGAGTCCTATCTCTATAAAATCGCCAACCCCTGGAATCCGAAGGCCAAATTTCCTAAGAGATAGTTCCGCGTGCCAGTATGGGAATACTGACACTCCTAGGTGTCCAAACATTTTCGGGCAGTTGGCAAGACCACCACAGCTCCCACAATTGATTTCGAAATAAAAACCGATCATGGATACAATGTCCCCTCTAAAAAACCTGGACAGTGAAATGGATAAAAGAGTTTTGACAGCAAGGTTGGAGACAGCTGATAATTATGAAGGAGGAATAAGCAATAAGAGGTAATAGAAAACGAATGAGAGAAATTTAGAGTCAAACTGAGGAAAAGAAATTCCCCAGTTCGAGAGCCCTCTTGCCCGTCACAAGCCTTCAGCACGGGAATGATATGCCGTGCTGAAGCCCAATGACTTCATCAAGGCATTCTCTCGTTAAGAGGGTTGAGAGAGAAAGGGCCCCAGATGAAATCTCAAGGTCAATGGCAAAGTTGATCTCAACGGCTTGGCACTGGAAACCTTCGCGGTCCTCAAAGAAACTCTGAAGGACACTTTATGGTGGACAATTAATTCCTAAGCATCAGTCACCCATTTCTGCAATGCTGCCTTAACCTTGTTCTTCAAGAAGTGTGGATAGGTCCCCAAGTTCATTTTCCAATTGGCATTCTGATGGGAGAGGAAGGTCAATGTTCATTGCTCACAACTAACAACCCTCGAGACTTTGCCAAATTCTTTTTCAATAAAATACCATTAGATGTTAGCAAAAAAAAAAAACTTGCAGCTTCACCACACCAATGTTGTTTGTTAATCTGCAAACTGGTGGATCTATCTCTATGGGACAAGTCTCAGGCACATCTGGAGCATATTACTTTCATTACCAATTCAGGGGATGCAGATCAAGTTTAAAGAGTGAGTAGGGCAGTGAATTCACTGATCAGAAGCACTAAACCTCCCCCTCCTTCAGCATGCTCAGACCATGGCAGGCTTAAAAAAATAAAAAGGAAACCTGGGTGCAGTCTAATGTCTTCTCTGTGGAAGGTACAGACTGCTATGGAGCAGGCCTGGTATTTATACATGGATTTAAGTTCACAAATGTTCTTAATGACCTCATAAAAATGGCCTTCCAAGTCTGAATGTATTGGCTCCAAGGTCATAAGACTGTCAGGTCCAGTTAAATCAACTACAAACTGGATAGTTTCCTCTCCTAAAGCTGAGGGACAAGAGGTAATAAGCTTGACATTTCTATAACTCTGTGGAGATTGTCCCTGCAACTAATGCAGGATCATGAGGAAAAAAATAAGAAAAATGACTGCAAACCTTATCTAATGAACACTGTATGGTGGTAGATCCAGCTAAGTTACCTCCACTTTGAATATCAATTGAGACCAATCGTGGACATCAGGCAATCGGTCACATTTGGTCTTATTTCCTTGAGAGGAATTTGCAAGTGACCAAACAAGATTTTTGGCTAATTACCTACTGCATAGCAGAGAGCAGCGATCAAGTTGTGTTCTAATACCTTTCACAGAAAACTGTTGAAACTAAACAGCACTTATAGTAGAATAGGTAATTGTACAATCTTGAATTTCTAGAAACAAGCACCAAAATTGGCACACATACTCCTTGGGTACTGTTCTTTTGCTAAAACCTGTTAAGCCATCTAAACATTCAAGATGGTGGCCCTTTTTTAAGATGGATGCCCTTGGATATACAAAAATATTGCATTTCACAATAAAATTCCAGACTTGTCCAATTTGAATGATCTAGGTGTAAAATCATACATTTTATACTATTTCTGAACTATACACCTACTTCACTATCTTCCTTGTACCATAATATCAGTCCTCGTATCATAATTAAGGTATAAAATGCTCATAGCATGGGCACCATTAGTCCAATGTATTATTGGATGTGCATGTACGCAGTAGGCTTATACTTGTTTGCCACATATTGTCTTGCTGCCTGAATGAGTATACTATAACACCTAAACCTCACATCTGCAGCTGCACAGTACTGTGGTGGTCATGCCAAAACAGTAGCATTTTTATCAACTGCAGCATTCTGTATTGCATGCGCACACTTGGCTAGCTGTTGGCAACTATCTGCAATGAGTGGGAACTCTGTCCAAGCAATCTACCACAGATCTCCTTTCTTTGTCCAACCACTATTGACAGAAGTCTGCATTTCTAGTTGTCATACTGTTGACTGACTCCAGATGCAGCCTACCTGGTAGGCAGCATACTTTACATGCTGCTTCAGAGCTACTCAAGTTGGAGGAATAGCTTCATAAAACTTCTGCTTCCAGGCAAATATGTCAAATCTTGCATCATCAACACCTTTAGCTGTGCTGGATCTTTCGTACATCTTTTGTTCATTATCTACTACAGGAGAATTAGAACTAAGTTTGCTGAAGACACCAAAAGTCTCATAACAAACATCGCAGATTTGCCAAGCAGATTTCTTCCCTTTGCCACAGGATGCTGAAACAACATTGCAGCCAGTGAACGCATGGAAGGAGAGCATCACTTTGCTCTTTTCTGCAAGAGTAAAATTCAAGCCATGTACAGGATTCCACCTCTGGTTCTGTCCTTGGTCAAAGGTAACCCACAGCTGCTGCGGACCTAGCTCCTGAGAAGCCTACAGATCACTGATAACAATGACAACACCAGTGTTACTGGCTTTGAATGTGGTGACTTTACTGCCTGCTTCTGTTGCATGCATAACATGTGAAGTATGTTATTTTTATAATAAAATAAATTTTTGAATATACTTACCCGGTGATTATATAAGCTGCAGCTCTGCTGCCCGACAGAAAAACTCTACGCTCAAAATCCGCCAGCGATCGCTATGCAGGTAGGGGGTGTACTTCAACAGCGCCATCTGTCGTGCAGGTACTCAGTACTCAATGTAAACACAGAACTCAATTTTCTCCTCGGTCCACTGGGTCTCTATTGGGGAGGAAGGGAGGGTCCTTTAATATATAATCACCGGGTAAGTATATTCAAAAATTTATTTTATTATAAAAATAACATTTTTCAATATTAAACTTAGCCGGTGATTATATAAGCTGATTCACACCCAGGGGGGTGGGTAGAGACCAGCATTAATTGTTTACATTATTATGAGCTAAGGATTTTGTATTTCATTTTAGCAGTTATTCAAAATAACAAACATAAAACAAATAAGTACCTGGTAAGGAAGTCGACTTGAACAATTACTCTGCCTTTTTTTAAGTACGTCTTCCTTACTGAGCCTCGCGATCCTCTCAGGATGCTGAGCGACTCCTAGGAGCTGAAGTATCAAGGGTTGCAACCCATACTACAGGACCTCATCAAAACCTCTAATCTAGGCGCTTCTCAAGAAAAGAATTTGACCACCCGCCAAATCAACCAGGATGCGAAAGGCTTCTTAGCCTTCCGGACAACCTAAAAACAACAATAAAAAACATTTCAAGAGAAAGATTAAAAAAGGTTATGGAATTAGGGGAATGTAGTGGTTGAGCCCTCACCCACTACTGCACTCGCTGCTACGAATGGTCCCAGGGTGTAGCAGTTCTCGTAAAGAGACTGGACATCTTTAAGATAAAAAGACGCGAACACTGACTTGCTTCTCCAATAGGTTGCGTCCATTACACTCTGCAGAGATCTATTTTGTTTAAAAGCCACTGAAGTAGCGACAGCTCTAACTTCATGTGTCTTTACCTTCAGCAAAGCATGGTCTTCTTCATTCAGATGGGAATGCATTCTTTGACATAGGCAAAGAGGGTTTCTTAATAGAACACCATAAAGCTTCTGACTGTCCTCGTAAAGATTTAGTTCGTCTTAAATAGAACTTAAGAGCTCTAACAGGGCATAAGACTCTTTCTAGTTCATTTCCAACCATATTTGAAAGGCTTGGAATATCGAACGATTTCGGCCAAGGGCGAGAAGGTAGCTCGTTTTTGGCTAGAAAACCAAGCTGTAAGGAACATGTAGCCGTTTCAGATGAAAATCCGATGTTCCTGCTGAAGGCGTGAATCTCACTGACTCTTTTAGCTGTGGCTAAGCAAACCAGGAAAAGAGTCTTTAAAGTGAGATCTTTAAAGGAGGCTGATTGTAGTGGCTCGAACCTTTCTGACATCAGGAATCTTAGTACCACGTCTAAATTCCATCCAGGTGTAGCCAAACGACGCTCCTTCGTGGTCTCAAAAGACTTAAGGAGGTCCTGTAGATCTTTGTTGTTGGAAAGATCTAAGCCTCTGTGACGGAAGACTGTTGCCAACATGCTTCTGTAACCTTTGATAGTGGGAGCTGAAAGAGATCTTTCTTTCCTCAGGTATAATAGGAAGTCAGCTATTTGGGTTACAGAGGTACTGGTCGAGGATACTGATACCGACTTGCACCAGTTTCGGAAGACTTCCCACTTCGACTGGTAGACTCTAAGAGTGGATGTCCTCCTTGATCTAGCAATCGCCCTGGCTGCCTCCTTCGAAAAGCCTCTAGCTCTAGAGAGTCTTTCGATAGTCTGAAGGCAGTCAGACGAAGAGCGTGGAGGCCTGGGTGTACCTTCTTTACGTGTGGCTGACGTAGAAGGTCCACTCTTAGAGGAAGAGTTCTGGGAACGTCCACCAGCCATTGAAATACCTCGGTGAACCATTCTCTCGCGGGCCAGAGGGGAGCAACTAACGTCAACCTTGTCCCTTCGTGAGAGGCGAACTTCTGCAGTACCTTGTTGACAATCTTGAACGGGGGGAATGCATAAAGGTCTAGATGGGACCAATCCAGTAGAAAGGCATCTATATGAACTGCTGCTGGGTCCGGGATTGGTGAGCAATATATTGGGAGCCTCTTGGTCATCGAGGTTGCGAAGAGATCTATGGTAGGTTGGCCCCATGTGGCCCATAGTCTCTTGCACACATCCTTGTGTAGGGTCCATTCTGTTGGGATGATTTGACCCTTCCGACTGAGGCAATCCGCCATGACATTCATATTGCCTTGGATAAACCTCGTTACTAGAGAAAGGTTTAGATCTCTTGACCAGGTGAGGAGGTCCCTTGCGATCTCGTACAACGTCATAGAATGGGTCCCTCCTTGCTTGGAGATGTACGCCAAGGCCGTGGTGTTGTCCGAGTTCACCTCCACCACTTTGCCTTGAAGGAGGGACTTGAAGCTTTTCAAGGCCAGATGAACTGCCAGTAGCTCCTTGCAGTTGATATGTAACGTTCTTTGATTCGAGTTCCACGTTCCCGAGCATTCCCGACCGTCCAATGTCGCACCCCAGCCACGTGTCCGATGCGTCCGAGAAGAGAACGTGGTTGGGGGTCTGAACTGCCAGGGGCAGACCCTCTCTGAGGTTGATACTGTCCTTCCACCAAGTCAGTGATGACTTCATCTTCTCGGAAATGGGGATCGAGACCGCTTCTAGCGTCTTGTCCTTTTTCCAGTATACAGCTAGGTGAAATTGCAGGGGACGGAGGTGTAGTCTCCCTAACGAAACGAACTGTTCCAGGGATGATAGCGTCCCTATCAGACTCATCCACTGTCTGACTGAACATCGTTTCTTCTTTAGCATGTTCTGGATGCATACCTGGGCTTGACTTGTTCTGGGGGCCGACGGAAAAGCCCGAAAAGCTTGACTGTGAATCTCCATCCCTAAATACACTATAGTTTGGGATGGGACCAGTTGGGACTTTTCCATATTGACCAGGAGACCCAATTCCTTGATCAGATCTAGAGTCCACTTTAGATTCTCCAGACAGCGACGACTGGAAGAAGCTCTTAGAAGCCAGTCGTCCAAATAGAGGGAGGCTCTGATATCCGCTAAATGTAGGAATTTGGCAATATTCCTCATCAGCCTCGTAAACACAAGAGGAGCCGTGCTTAGGCCAAAGCACAGGGCTTGAAATTGGTAGACAACCTTTTCGTAAACGAATCTCAGAAAAGGTTGGGATTCTGGGTGGATGGGGACGTGAAAGTATGCGTCCCTTAGGTCTAAAGAGACCATCCAGTCTTCCTTCCTGACCGCTGCTAGAACTGACTTTGTGGTCTCCATGGCGAACGTCTGCTTTGTGACAAAGACATTCAGCGCACTGACGTCTAGCACCGGCCTCCACCCTCCTGTCTTCTTTACCACCAAGAAGAGACGGTTGTAGAAGCCCGGGGATTGATGGTCCCGGACTTTGACTACCGCTCCCTTTTCTAGTAAGAGAGACACCTCCTGCTTCAAAGCTAGCCTCTTGTCTTCCTCTCTGTACCTGGGAGAGAGATCGGTGGGAGACGTTGCTAGAGGGGGTTTGCGGACAAACGGGATCTTGTACCCTTCTCTGAGCAACTTCACAGATTGTGCATCTGCGCCCCTTTTCTCCCAGGTCTGCCAGAAGTTCTTGAGTCTGGCTCCCACTGCTGTCTGAAGAAGGTGGCAGTCAGACTCTGCCTTTAAAGGACTTGGTACCTTTCTTCTTCCCACGTCTCCCTTCGGCACGAGCACCTCCTCTGCTGGAGGCTCTGCCACGAAAGGGCGGAATGAATCTGGACGCTGGAGTGTCCATCCTGGGTCTAGACACGGTAGGCAAAGGGGTGGCTTTGCGGGCAGAAGACGCAACCAGGTCATGGGTGTCTTTCTGAATCAAGGAGGCAGCAATCTCCTTTATCAAGTCCTCTGGGAAGAGACATTTTGAGAGAGGAGCAAAAAGACGTTCCGATCTCTGACACGGTGTTACTCCAGCTGACAGGAAAGAGCAAAGGTTTTCCCGTTTCTTGAGGACCCCGGAAACGAACGAAGCCGCAAGCTCACTGGATCCGTCACGTATGGCCTTGTCCATGCAGGACATAATGAGCAAGGAAGCTTCCTTGTCAGAAGGTGAGATCTTCCTGCTCAAAGCTCCCAGACACCAGTCCAAAAAGTTAAAAACCTCGAAGGCTCTGAACACTCCTTTTAACAGATGGTCTAAGTCTGAAGGAGACCAACATATCTTAGAGGGTCTCATGGCTAGCCTGCGGGGAGAGTCTACTAGACTTGAGAAGTCGCCCTGGGCAGAGGCAGGAACTCCCAAGCCGAGAACTTCTCCCGTGGCATACCAGACGCTCGATCTGGAAGAGAGTCTCGCAGGGGGAAACGTAAATGCTGTCTTCCCAAGGTTCTTTTTGGACTGCATCCAATCTCCCAACACTCGTAAAGCTCTCTTGGACGAGCGGGCGAGGACGAGTTTCGTAAAGGCAGGCGCGGATGACTGCGTGCCTAAAGCAAACTCTGATGGAGGAGAGCGTGGGGCCGCAGATACAAACTGATCAGGATACATCTCCCTGAACAGTGCAAGAACTTTCCTAAAGTCCAAGGAGGGTTGCGTGGTCTTGGGTTCGTCGATGTCCGTATGTGGGTCGTCAATGTGAGCAGCGTCGTCATCATCAGAGAGTCCATCATCTGAAAACTGAGGAGGAAGCGGCAAAGGAGTAGGAATCGGCTGGTCAGCTGAGTCCGGCAGCACGGGTGCACGCGTGACTGAACCGGACGCAACGTCATGGAACTGTTGCCCAGTCTGTGAACTGGCAACAACCATAGCAGCGCGGGGACGCAAAGCGTCTACTCCAGACTGTCTAGCCTGCTGTGGGCGAGTAGAGGTAACCACACTGGGTTGCGGAGGTTGACGCACCGCGTCAAAACAAAACAACTTAGGCTGTTGTTGTAACTCGCGAACGTCAACGGAAGGTTCCGTGCGTCGCTGAACGTCAACATGCGGCTGGCAGGGTACACTGGAACGCATGGGTGGCGGGACTCTCACAGCTGGAGTGCGGGAGAAGGTAGCCTCAGCGTCCACTGGACGCACAACCGTGGGTGGTTGGTGCAGCGTCAACCTTCTCCGCACGAAAGTCCTACATCAATGACGTTAACTGTGACTGCATGGTCTGCAGCAAAGACCACTTAGGGTCTACAGGAGCAGGTGCGGCAACAGACGGTGTTACTGCCTGATGCGGTACCGCTTTGCCTCTCTTAGGAGGTGAGCAGTCATCGGAAGACTGCAGCGAGTCCAAACTGACCCAGTGGCTACAACTGGGCCGTTGGACTTGCGCGGAAGGGACCGACTTGCGCTTAAGAGGCCGCGAGACCTTGGTCCATGGTTTCTTTCGAGAAACCTCTTCCGCAGACGAGGAATAAATGGGCTCTCTCGTCTTCGTGTGGGTGGGGCGATCTTGGTTAGATACGCCCGAAACCACGGAGGGAACGTCTGTTCGCTGATTAAAGCCTCTCAAACCCTTTGGTCATACGACATTGCTTCTCCCCTGGGCTTGGGAGCTTGCAAGAGGTCCCGGACTGGGAGGACGACAGGCACGAACAGACGAACCCTCAAGCGCAACACTATCCACAACACTTTCCACAACACTACCACTCACTTTGTCACTACCCACTGCACTCTTACACTTCAACTCCTTGACGTCTGCCATGAGTTGGTTACGGTCACTAGCCAATGACTCGACTCTCTCACCCAGAGCCTGGATGGCAAGCATCATATCTGCCATCGAAGGTTGTTGAGTGCTAGAAGGGGGATCAGGAGCAACCACTACAGGGGAAGGAATAGGTTGTGGGGCATGAGGAGAGGAAAAATCAACGGAGCGAGATGAACTTCTCCTGACTCTATCTCTCTCTAGCCTACGTGTGTATTTCTGGAATTCGATGAAATCGAATTCCGAAAGCCCAACGCATTCCTCACATCGATCTTCCAATTGACAGGTCTTATCCCGACAATTGGAACATACGGTGTGAGGATCGATAGAGGCCTTCGGAAGACGCCTTGAACAGTCCCTAGCATTACATTTCCTGAACTTAGGGACTTGAGAAGGGTCAGCCATTTTAAATTAGTCAAAGGGGAATTCAAAATCTATCCAAAGTCGTCAACAAATAATCCAAAATCAACAAAAGAATGCAAGGATGTATTGAAGATAACGTCTGCAAAGCGAAAGCTCAAAACTAGAAATGTGTACTTCACCAAAATATGTGAAAACCAATCCAGTAAGCAACAGCGAATTTAGTAGGTCTTGCCGGTGGCACGACAGAGAGAAAATTGAGTTCTGTGTTTACATTGAGTACTGAGTACCTGCACGACAGATGGCGCTGTTGAAGTACACCCCCTACCTGCATAGCGATCGCTGGCGGATTTTGAGCGTAGAGTTTTTCTGTCGGGCAGCAGAGCTGCAGCTTATATAATCACCGGTTAAGTTTAATATTGAAAAACAAAAATTTATGTGTCAACTATTTCATGACTAATGCTGCCACCCATTTATATTAATATTGGGACTGCTGACAGCATCTTCTTCCTTAGTCACATTGATCACATTTGGTGTGGTCACAAGTGCAATGTTATCAGCCAGAAATTTTGACAGCTTGGCTTTGTTAAATTTTCCAATCAGAAAGTTTCACTCTCCTTTGTCACCCTAAAAAATACCCCACATCCTTGCTTTGATCTTGTTCCAACTTTCAGATTAAATGGCCAGTAGACATCAAATAAAATCTTATGTTCACTTGTACTTAGTAGAGTATGCTTGTATTGTAAGAAGGATATTGAGCACTGTGTACTCAATAAATAATTCACTTGTACTTAGTAGAGTATACTTGTATTGTTGGAAGGATATTGAGCATTGTGTACTCATTGAATGTCTTTGAACTCTGTGTTGGGAGACTTTCCACCAATGCTGCACCATCAATGAAGATGGTGTTGATGCTTGGCTCTGCCTCAGTAGTTGTAATTAGTCTTTTAAGAATGGTAGGGAGGTGGGATTTTTGATGGGTATATAGCTTTCCAACACCGGGATATGACAGGTTTTCATAATGGAAGAACTAATTCACGTTATACTCTCTGCTCTAGCAGGATATTGACAGCTTGGAGAACAGTTGACAGGCTTTCTTAAGACTTCACTTTGAAAAGTTAACACATGCCGGAACCTGTCAGAAAAAGTCATCTATGCTCTTCTTGATTGGTTCATAGATGGTGGATTCTTCTTCCTCTTCCAGTCCCTTCATAAACATCTAAAAACGGACCTTGCCTTTCTCAAGGTGGATGCTAATCAGTTCAGAAGCACTTTTGTGAGTAATATCCTTTGCATCAAGCAAAGGAAGGTCCCAACTCTCTTCCTGGAAAGGACTACCCATATCTTGCATGGCTTGTGAGAGCTTTTCTACTTTCTAAAGGAGCACTCTGCTCATTCTGTCTCATGGTGGCTGTTGTATTTAGCACCCTCTTTGGTACAATATGCTTCCTCATTCTGTGCAGCCAAGTAGCTGACTTCAGGATCAGTTATCGTCCATCTTTTCAGTGTTAATGGGTCTTCAATCACGCTGATAAAAACCGCTTCTGCTTAGATGATAGCGTTGGATCCAGAACAATTGGCATCTAATAGGTTGTGGGAAAGAGGGGAATTATATTCACTATCTTAGTGTAGGTATCATGTTTGTGCATATGGCAACTTAAACTTTTCCCTTCTTCTGGCAAAGACAACACTTCCTCTACACTTGTAGGTAGTAGGTTGGCCAGGGCAACAGCCGCCTGTTAAGATACTACCGCTAGAGTGTTATTAGGTCCTTTGACTGGCCATACATTGGATTCCTCTCTCTGGTTATGGCTCACTTTTACTTTGCCTACACAAACACCGAATAGTCTGGCCTACTCTTTCCACATTTTTCTACGTCCTCATACACCTGACAACACTGAGATTACCAAACAATTTTTCTGCACTCAAGGGGTTAACTACAGTCCTGCACTACAATTGTTCAGTGACTACTTTCCTTTTGGCCAGGGTAGATGAGACTCTTTAGATGCAGTAAGCAGCTCTTCTAGGAGAACACCACTCCAAAATCAAGCCATTGTTCTCTAGTCTTGGGTAGTGTCATAACATCTTTACCATGGCCTTCCACTATCTTGGGGTACCACAGAGTTCTCTTGCTTGAGGGTACACTCAGGCACGTAATTCTGTCTTATTTCTCTTCCTACTGTTTTTTATTTAAGTTTTTATAGTCTATTTAAGAAGATTTAATTTAGTGTCGTTACTGTTCTTAAAACATTTTATTTGTTTATTACTTCTCCTGTAGTTTATTTATTTCCTTATTTCCTTTCCTCACTGAGCTATTTTTCCCTGTTGTAGCCCTAAGGCTTTTAGCATCCTGCTTTTCCAACTACGGTTGTAGCTTAGTTTGTAATAATAATAATAATAATAATAATAATAATAATAATAACTGAATTCAGATGGTCCTGGATCTGTATTTGCCATCTTATTGAATGGTATTCCAACTAGCCATCATTGTATGATAATTGTCTGTATTCAGAGAATCAAGGGCAAGGGTTAATCTTTTTACAACCTTGCTCATCATCATGCACTGTAAGGTATATGATATGACTATGTTTGGCAATGAAAATATATGATCTACACCTAGCCTGATTGTTCATCCAGAATCATTCAAGTCTTGTGCAACCTGTACACCATCCATTTAAATACATGCAAAACAATGTAAAGCCCTGTTACCCTTGGCTTGGCTCTCCATTGCTGGTACACACTGTCAATTCAGGTGCAGCTAAGTAAACATCCATGTTAAATAACATATAATCTACAATAGCTAACTGGTACAGGGCTTATTAGATAGCATTTGGGACAATAAACTAATTATTTAGGTACATTAAATAAGTATCCAGCTAATATTGAATCCCATGCTGAGTTTCACAGTAGAGGTGCCATCAAATATTCCTCATTTGTGAGTTGACATCTGCTCTATTGGTACAAGGAAGCCTGTAAGTCCATGGTCCCAAACTCAGATTCTACATAGTGAAACATGTATGATTTAACACCCAGATCCTTCCAATAGAACAACTTTTAGCAATTTTATTGCGAAAAGCAACATTTCTGAATATTCAATTATCATTATTAATATTATTACTAGCTAAGCTACAACCCTAGTTGGAAAAGCAAGATGCTATAAGCCCAAGGGCTCCTACAGGGAAAAATAGCCCAGTGAGGAAAGGAAATAAGGAAATAAATCAACAATTTAAGTAGTAATGAAAAATTAAATATTTTAAAATCATTAACAACATTAAAACAGATACTGTATTTGATATATAAACTATAAGGGACTTACATAAGCCTGGTGTCCATCTTGCAAAATAGCCACCTTCTTAAATTTTTGAGTGGCTTAATTGGTTTTATCAAAAAAGCAATCCCCATGGAGTATGTGTGCCAGTTTTTCTACTTGTTTCTAGAAATAAAAAAATCTTCTGAAAATTTGCTACCATCTGCTCCATTATTAATTGAATGGGACTATGAATGATTACAGTGACTGTCAAACCATACTGAGAAATAGTGATGAACACTAGAGTAACGCTTGTTCTTCTATTGTAAGACAGCCTTCCTTGTCAACTCGAGCATAACTGACACAGTGTTGATGGAAGTTATGGCCAGTGGTACTCCCTTAGGAAGTTCTTGCAGGAAATATAACAATGGTGATTGTGTAGCAAAATAAGAGTGACGATGTTATCATACTCAACTGATTGATTATTGCAGACAATTGGACCTGCAGAGCCTTCAATTGTAGGTCTTCTTGCACAGAACAAACTTCTTTGCTTCTTCTTGTTTCCTCCTATCTGGAAAAGGAGAGGGCAAAAAAGAGATTGTGGAGGATGATAATAATGAGGAAAAGGATGAATAAGCAAGTGAGTGTGTCAGGTGAATAAAAGTAATAGCAGAAGTGACTTGGGGAGGTAGGAATCAGAAGCCCTCCATCAACAATCCCATCTAATGTGCCCAGGGTATGGTTAACCACAGGCCTACCTGATTTCTTGATGAACTTCATGGAGGTGAAAGGGCATGAATTGGAGAAGCACCAGTAGAAGGCATCAACAGAGGTGTATTACCCTTGGTCTTCTTACACCTAAATACATGCATACTAATTTCATTTGTCAGCTGATCAGGAAAAACATTCTGAACTCATTTAATCTGACAAGCATTCCTGTGCTCTACTGCAAATGCAAAAAAAATGAGGATTGAATTTAATACAAACAAATTCAAAACTTACTCAGTGATTCATTCCAAGACATATTCTCAGGCCATACTTATCAGAAGACAATTTTGGGTATCATCATACAGACCACAAATAAAAAGTATGCAAGCATCAGAAACAAAAGACAATACAGAGGGCCAAATGAAGTCATTTCCAAAAGCTTCAAGCACAGTCATTGAGGAGAACAATGAAACAGATCTGTACTCAATGTCCCAGAAGAAGAAACTAATTGTCATAACTAGGCAGAGTGGGTATTCCCTATACACCAACTGACCGGCTACACTTAAAACCTTGTTTACAAACTTGTTTCAGCTGTCCTAGCTTCGCAGGGAAGATAATCCCTGTAGAAGACAAATTCTGTATTGTTATCAGGATAACATAACAATAAAGACTGTCTTTCTTCTCTCTTTAGCCACAGTTAGGTGTTTGAGTGAGCTCTATGATCTTGTTAGTATTGTCACACACTGAAATCTTAGAAATTATTGACCTGATGAGCACTTCAGGTTTTTCTTGCAAGTTTCAGACAACTTCCTCTCATGACAGTCATCAACCAAACCTCCAGCAATGCAGCACTTTGTAACTCACAGCTTATTAGGGTTGTGGTGGCCAATGTAGTTACATCCCTGACAGGTGAACGCCAAACTGGGGTTCGAATCCCACTCAGACTCTTAAGTTTCTTTGGTAACTGCAAACTCACCATCCTTGTGAGCTAAAGAAGCCTATAGGTCTATCTGCTGAGTCATCAGTAGCCATTGTCTGGCCCTCGTTGGTCATAGCTTGGGTGGAGAGGGGGCTTGGGTGCTGATCATATGTATATATGGTCAGTCTCTAGGGCATGTTCCTGCTTGATAGGGCAATGTCACTGTCCCTTGACTCTTCCATTCATGAGCTGCCTTTAAACCAGGCAAGGAAGAAGAAAGACCCTGTCATGTCAGAATTTCTTTTCAAAACTCTAAGCCTTCCAGTAATAAGGGCTATGACTAGTACAGTATTCTTCTACAAGCCCTCCTTGCTAATAGCTAAGAAGGCCTTTTTGAATTGATGGGATTTGTATAAGAAAATTAAATTTATCAAAGTTTTTTGTTATGAACATACTATCAGTTCGTACAGTAATTATCTTACTAACCAAAACTTCTTGTGGGTAAATCAAGAAAACAGGGAATGGCTTAACCATCACCAAATGCATTGCGGTCCAGGAGGTAGACGTGACTAAGGGGTTGTGTATCTATAACCAATAACGAAAACCATGTTCTAACATGAATTTGTGTAAAAATAACATGCATGTAAAGTATATTTTATTGTTTACAAAATTTAATCTTAATATAATTGCTCTAAATAGGCTGACTAAATTAAAAGAATGTAAAATATCGTTACAAAATAAGTCTTCAGCAACAAAATGGCTGTATTTCCTATTTCAGGAGCTGCACCTATATCCAAAGATATACTCAACTACTTCATGAGCATTGATATACCTATATGTGAAGGCTATGGAATGTCAGAGAGCTTAAGCATGGGCTCCATATGCTATATCAAGCCTGGACTTTACAAGGCTGGGACTGTAGGAAAGGTAAGGTTGATTAATTTCTTAATCATTTCAGACAAAGAAGTACTGTGCATAAGAAATAATACACACACATGTAATAAACATTCTCATGTGTTACTACAGAATTTTGCAGTTATGTAGTTTCAAATGGTTTCCAAACTTTTCTTAGTAAACTCAAACTTTAACACGCACAGAAAGTTTTCTACATAAGCTATCAGCATCAATGTAAAAGATAATTTCTTACATATACACCTGTAAACATTATCAGATTTTAAAATTATGGAGGGAAAATATTACAATAGTTTCATGTCTATGTACTAAAATCACAAATTCATGAATTAACTTTTACTCTTCTTAACTATACAAATCTGAGTCCTTTAAATAGGAGTACGCCTTCAGGTCAAGCTGGAAGAGCAATTGAATCTTTAACAAGGTAAGGGCCTCAGTCAATCAATCATTCAGTTAACAGGAGGCATGGGTGGGAACCACCCAACTGCCCGACTCTATCACTTCCCTTTTAACCTTTGGCTCAAGGACTGAGCGTGAGCTGGTGGTTGAGACAGGGTGTGTAACTTAGAGAGGACTCAGATTTTTATAGAGTAATTAGTAAAAACACAAAGTACTTTAAACCACCATCCTTTAGATAGAAAACTCATCCTTAGGCAGGAGACAGTCAACTGAATCAGACTGGATTATTTACTTCTATGTATATGTCATCCTTCTTGGTCCTCTGCATTGTGGCATTTTTCATTTAGATTTCCTTTTATCAAAAAAAAAAAAATCCTCCCATTTTCCTGTTTCCACAATTCTATCTTTATTTTACAGGTAGGCAGAGTTAATCTATCTTCATTTTACAGGTAGGCTGAGTTAATCTAAATGTTGTGGGTGACTTCCCTTCCATAACCCAATTGTTATTTTGAGACGCCAGACTTGGTGGGATTTCTCCTAGTACTGGAGAAGATAGTGATAGGGAGATAGATAAGCCTTTTCAAAAAGTAAGATAAAATTAATAAAAAGGAAGGGTCTAACCACAGTGATAGCAAGGTTAATAAGCCTTGGTCAATTATTAAAAGTAAAGCCAACAGCAAAAACAGATAGGTGGATTTAGATGAAAGTGACACTGAAATTGAGAAAAGGCAAAGAAGGCTGTTAGAAATCATAATCAAATTTTTATTACAGTTATACACTATATAGAAAAGAGTGGGAAAGTTGGTGGTTGATTGAGTAAGATATACAGTATTTGCAAAGATATTCAGTGCTTGAATATTGGGGTTTTTGTGGGAAACACACTGATAATTTGGGTGATTATCTTGCATTTGTCGGTGGAATAGAATTCTATACAGAAAAAAACAGTAGTGTGATAATGACATGTGTTGTATTTGCCAGCAGAATAAAAGTTTACAAAGAGAGAAAACAATACTGTATTGTGATAATTTAGGTCATTATGTTGTGTCTGTATTTACCAAATTAAATAAAATTCTTGTGGTATTATGAGAAAAATGTATATTATGATACATATAATCATGTTTGATTATATTTGTTCATGTTATTACAATTAAACAAGACAGCCATAGTAGACCTGAAGAAACCCAATAACAGGAACAAGGAAGGTGACTCCAACAACCACCTATCAGCTAGTCATAGAGATGTAGAAGCTGTCAGGGCCTCAACCAGTACTAGCTTAAAAGGAAGCTAGTAGGCTACTAGGTCATGGAACACTTATCTCTCTATAAGGGAGATAACATTAAAAGTTTCAGACTAGACATTGATACATTGACACTACAGTAATTGGAGTGGAAAACACGAACACATCTTCCCCCTTGTAAGGAGGATGGAAGAGTTCCTTCAAAGCAGAAGATAGTCTGCTAGAAAAGTTATCAGTTGAATAATTGACCAAATTCAGTTGTCCAACTAGTACAAAATGGTTGTGACTGCTTCATCCCTTCTAGAGGAGAACAAAAAAAGGTATAAGAGCAAGTTATTCCACTTTTTATCAAGACTTATACTGATCTTGTGGGAGTTGGAAGAGTCCTCAACTAATGAAAAGCCCCCACATAACTAAAGGAAGATCCAGTGGTCGGTGATCAATATACTAAAAGTACCAAGGTGAAGATGGTATGAAACTCTCAGACACCATCTCCATTTCAGGTGATCTGGGCAGATAATGACAGAGCTAGACTCGTGAGTTTTTCCTCAAGACAGGTGGGGCCCACAATAACCTCAGATGACTCAGTCATCAGAAGAATTACAGAGAAGGGATGAACATTGACTGTGCACTTCCTTTATGTCCTAGTGCTAAAGAGGTTTGCTACACTTCTAAGAGGGCTAGTGAATCCTGCAAAATAGCTCAGCTGGGCCTCAAGGATCTCACGTATCTTAGAGTGCAATTTCTACAGGAGGGATAGGCTCAAAAATGCACTCAGTCTTCGTAATGTCTCCATACTGGGAAGGAGGAGAACCCTCACCCTTCTTAACTAACATAAGAAAAGAGCCTGTACACCACCTACCTCTTTCTACAGCAGAGAAGAGAGATAGTCTAGTGGGATAAACACGACGTCCTTCTCAGGTAGCAGGAGGTGCCTGCACTCATGCCCTGAGGAAAAAGACCAACTGACCCCTAGACCAAGTTCCAGGGTAGGTAAGATTACTCGAAGCTTCCTACAAGCATGAACCATTCTCTCATGGAGGATAGATTCAAAGTATACCCTGGAGCTTCTTTGGCAGATAAAGAAGTTAGTCCGTGACCTGCAGAAAAAGGGTTCTGGCCAGGGAGACACATTCTCTCAGACCCCATCATAGAGAGAGTCTCTTGGGAGCTACCTGAGAGCTAGAAGAATGGCATACCACTGAACTTGTGGCCATCTCAGGGGGTCCCATAGAATGGAACATGAAAGTGAACAAAACATTCCCCTCTCCACTGACAATGCAGGTCATTGATCCATGGGGAGACCATTACTAGCTGCTAGTTATGTAAGAGGGCAGCATATACCCTACCCTTTCCTAACCTAGAGTGCTGGTGGTTGGTGCTTTAAGGATCACTCATTTGTCAAACCAGGCTCACGCTAGGCTTGATGAAACCCGAAGGATTCGCTTCGGCCCTCTGAGGGTAAGGTTGCACCTCTTAATACCTAAAGGACAGGGGAAGGTGTATGAAGTTTCAACTTCAATGGACCCATGAAGGTCAGTGTTGGATCTTGGCTGGGACCTTTCACCTGCATCTAACAAGAAAACCATGATATCAGATTCGCAATCATTTGACCCATTCTGAAGGTACCAGTCAAAGGCTGAGAAATGATAAACACTAGGGAGAGGGAGAGCAGCTTCTAAAGGACAAGGGTATTCCTCCTATATTATGATAGGAATGATGAGTAAAGGAGCAATGCTTACCATCACTAAGCCTACAGACTCACTTAACGGTTAGAGTGTGAGATCTGTCACTCTCTCCTGAAAGATAAAAATACTGTACATGCTTAAACATCCTGCTTTGCAAATACTGCTACTCCTTACTTTCTGAAAGGTGTTTCTGAAGAAGGGAAAGTAGATTAAGTAGGAACTTATAGAGAAGAAAAGAAGAGAGAGTGAACCCATGCTTTTTTACATCTTTACCTTGCTACCTATTCATGGTTCATATGTTCCAACTAATCAGGAGCCAATGAGCTATGTCTCCAAGTTTGCTGATACAAGTACTGTATAAGGAAATTCCCAATTGAACAGCATATCCAAGTCATCCTACGCTTGGAGGAGTGACCAGACTTCTCTGATCGTAAAAGATTGAGAGGTAGTCTCAATTTGTCTTCGAAAGACTCCATAGAGGTATTCAAGGAGGCCCGAGCTTAACATACAAGTGAACACATAGGAACACCTAGGGTATAAAAGAGAGATTTAGGAATAACTGAAGGTCTGCATACATTAAAAATCCTTCAAGTCACCAAGAGAATGAAGTCTTCCTCTATAGAGGCTGAGTATACAGCTAAAGTCCCAACTAAACTTTGCCTGAAAGAACCAGTTTAGACGATAATAGAGTGGACTCGCTTTGTCCCTGCGACAGCTTGTAGAGAAAACCGACAGCAGCCAGGATTGTTCCACCTCTGTTGCATGTCCAGAGATGAAACCTGAAAGGGAGGTCTAGACTAATCTGGATACGGGATGGAGAGATAAAAACACATTAAAGAACCCCAATCAGAAACAAACCCATATCTGGAAATGAAACCTCAAGAGAGAGCAAAAGCACTTTGTACTGTCTTCTCTGAGGATCATACATGGGAGTGCAGCCTTGGGCAGTGCGAATACAGTTTAGTATACTCTATATGGGGACTGGTCACACTCCATGTGTGATTGCATAGGAGCTTCTCTATGGAGGATGGTGGGTTAGTCTCATTCCTCATAGCAGCCAGGGGACAGGTGATCACATTCCCAACTTTGAACTTCTCCCTTGGCAAGTGAGCCAAAAGAAGAACGATCACTAGGTGACCGAGGATTGTTTTCCTAGTCATGAGGATGTTAAAGGATGTTTTGTTGCTTGTCAGGCAGTGCCCTGCTTAGTCATGTATGGGGCCTAACACTAGTAAAAAGAACCTGACTAGCTTTACCCGAGTCTGAAATATCTTCCCTTGCAGGGTTGGTAGCTGGGAGTACAGTACATCATCTCTCTTGTGTATGAGAAGAAAAATTGCTAGGAGCATCACGAAACTCCTTGGAACCAGTCTTACTGGATCTAATTTTCTTCTTATAAGAAGTAATGTAAGAATCAGAGGAGGAGGAGGAGTGACCACACTTCTCCTTACAAGACGTCTTTATTCGAGGTGTGAGCAACCAACAACGGCGCTCCCATGAAGAAAGAAAACTCAGTTTTCTTCAACAACAACAGGAAACTCTGGGGGAAATAATCACAAAATCAACATCCTCTGATGCAACTACAGGTGTCACAAATAGTGGCATTTGTAGTCCTGGAAGCTGCTAAGGCTTCCTTTAGCTTCTCCACAGATGGGTTAGCAGCATTGGGCAAGGCACATTATAACTTCCTAAGTTATAAGACACCATCATCATCATCAGTCTAAACTGGTACATGCTAACTTTCTTGGCATCAACTTTGGAGTTTCCAAAGTTGACTGTGAAGAATCCCTCTGGGCTCTTTTCTTCTTAATGAAATCATCCCACTGAAGAATAGGCCATGAATGGCATTCAGCACACAGATAACTACGAAAATTTGTGCCCCAGCAAAATAAACACAAAAGCAGGGATCAATGACAGGCTTGGGCATAAAACCACATTTCTTAACTTTTTAGCAAGGCACAAACTCATTTTACAGGTTTCCATTGATAAATATGTATACTGTACACACATTGAATAGAAAAAGTATTAATAATAGCTGGAACTTGAAAGGCATGGAGTACATGTGTACTATTTGAGCCTGATATCAAACAGGATTAGTTTAGCTGACTGCCAGGTAGGCAACCCCCCCTCATCAGTTACTACTACCCTATTAACGATTCAATGGCTGTTCCAGTTTGCACTTATGTCAGCTCCTATTAAAAGAAGACTGTTTTGTATTTGCATAGTAACAAATTAATCCTTTTCTGTTCAATACAGTAGTCCTTTTCGGCTGTCCCAATCCAATTCCTGTCAGTGATTTACGAGTGTGACTGTTTAGGTCCTAAATAGGTTATTCTCTAGTATACAGTCATTTTAAAAAGTCAAACATTTAAACTTCAAATTCATTAGCCATATTTTTAACAGACCTTCAAAGTGGTAGTTCTTATGAATACATATTTAATAAAGTAACAACCCTTGTGACTAAATGATAAATTAACCATATATTTTACCATAAGATTTTATGATAATTTCTAACATTTATAGTTCTTTCATTGCTTCCTGGTTAGGGCCATTTCCTAAAACATGCAACAGAATCTTGTGGCTTCTATTTGCTATAGACTGTGTTCTGTTGGGGGTCTGTTCAGATGAAACTGGAACTGAAACCAGACACCTTTAACCTTTAAAAGGTTTATGTCACTAGCTACTGTAAAATATCTCATTTTTTTCAAATTCACCTCTCGTTACAGTATATAGTAATGTACTATAAAGTGTAAATACTACATCTATTCACATTAAAAATATACTGTAGAGTATTCTATGAAGGGTGATGATAAAACTGTGAATACAAATGTAATTATTCTTTCCAGGTCATGTCACAAATTGCATTGGAACTGAAACCTCACCCTAGCTGCAAGCCTGGTGAAGGAGAAATTGCTTTTAAAGGACGGAACGTTTGCATGGGATATCTACGTATGCCAGACAAAACTAATGAAACTGTAAGTATTGAGTATTTCAATTTATTCTAGTAGTCTTGTAAAATGGATATAAAGTGAAAAGGCATTGAGCAATAAAGTTGGCCCTCCTTATCCTCGAGTGCAGTACTGTGCTCGAAACCCTTCTACATATGAGGAATTCCACGTATATTAGGATACCATAAACCCTACAGATGTTACATTTTTTGTTTATAGTACTTATAATTACGGGATGATGCAAGGGGGAACCATGCTCTCCTACGTCACAGAATAACTACTTTTGTCCTTAAGCCTAAGAATCAGAGGGGTAGTTGAGTGGGGAATCTAATTTAAAGGACTCAGGCTTTTAGCACTAGGAAAAATACAAATTACATTTAAAGTTTGTAATTTTTCCTATACATATACACAAACATTTCATCTTTGAAGAGATAGGGAGGAGATTCACTTATAAAAGTAATGAAGGCCCCTAAAACCAAACTGGTTCCTTTTCTTTCCTAGACATATATTTCCTGGTCCCGTACAGGAGCAAGGAAGGCGACTCCAGAAACTTCATAATAGCTTCCCATAAAGATGTTAAAGCTGTTAAGGCCTTGCCCAGTACAGGCTTAATAGGGAGCTAATACTAGGACACAGAGAACCTTTCTCTCTAACAGGAAGATGCCATCAGTGTGTTAAATCCAGCACCGCACATGAAGAGAAATGCCTGATAAGAAACCGAACCATCCGCTTCCTTACAAGGACAATGGAGGAGTTGCTCCATGGCAGAAATAGTCTACAAAAAAGATGCTTCATTGCATAACTAACCAGCATAAAACATCCAACTAGCATTTATCAGTTGCAATTGCTGCCTCGCATCGAGAGAAGTAGAAGAGCTACATTTCTCCTCAAGACTTATGCCTCACTCGTTACATCAGATGAGATTCAAACTTATCCCATGTAGGAGCTGGAAATGTTACAAATTTCTGAAAAGCCAAGTAATAATGCAGGGAAAGTGTTACAAAGAACAGAGGGCAGCATTCCTATGTACAGAAAGGCAAAGTTTGTCTGAAATCTTCAGACAAACTTCATTTCAAAGTAGTAGGTTGGCCAGGGCACCAGCCACCTGTTGAGATACTACCGCTAGAGAGTTATGGGGTCTTTTGACTGACCAGACAACACTAGATTGGATCCTTCTCACTGGTTACGGTTCATTTTCCCTTTACTTACACACACACACGCAGCGAATAGTCTGGCCTATTCTTTACTTATTCTCCTCTGTCTTCATACACCTGACAACACTGCTATTACTTAATAATTTTTCTTCACCAAAGGGGTTACTGCACTGTAATTGTTCAGTGGCCACTTTCCTCTTGTTAAGGGTAGAAAGAGACTCTTTAGATATGGTTAGCAGCTCTTCTAGAAGAAGGACACTCCAAAATCAAACCATTGTTCTCTAGTCTTGGGTAGTGCCATAGTCTCTGCAATATGGTCTGCCACTGTCTTGGGTTAGAGTTCTCTTGCTTGAAGGTACACTCAGGCATGCTGTTCTGTCTTGTTTCTCTTCCTCTTGTTTTGTTAAAGTTTTTTTTAGTTTATATAAGAGATATTCATTTTAATGTTGTTACTCATATTAAAAATTTTATTTTTCCTTGTTTCCTTTCATCACTAGGCTATTTTCCCAGTTGGAACCCCTGGGCTTATAGCATCCTGCTTTTCCAACTAGGGTTGTAGCTTAGCAATTAATAATAATAATAATAATAATAATAATAATAATAATAATAATAATAACTATAATAATAATAATAACAATAATGATAATAATAATAACAATAATAATAATAATAATAACACCGACAGGTAAACCGGTCGGCTACTGATAGTGCTAGGATTGTGAATTCTAGCTTGAAATTTCTGATATCAGCACAGACAAAAGTTGCATCTGCATGCAACTAGCCTAACAAAGCCAGAAGGTATAGTGTTTGGATACTTTCTTATTGTTCCCACTATGGCTAAAGAGGTGGCTGCAGTACTCGAGAGTGAGATGTCAAGTGTTCTTCAAATAGCCTCAAAGTACCCTACAGGAGAAAAGGCCTCTTCTTGTCAACTTCACATTGGTGAAATAGGATTGAGGAGGTGCTAAACTGGTGTTTGTGACTATATAAAACTGGGTCTTTGTAGGCAAAAGAACCCTCAACCCTCAAATGTTGACACAATGAAAGAACCAGAAGAACTCTTCTATTCTCTTACCAATGAAAAGAAGTGAAGCCTTCTAGAGGGAAAGATCCCTATGATGCCCTCCTCAGGTTAGCTGGAAAATTGTGTCCCAGTTGCTCTGAGGGCGAGGACCATCCCAACCTTAGTTCTAGGGTAGGAAAGACTACTTGAAGGTCCCTGCAAGCATGGACCAGTCTCCCAAGGAAGAGGGATCCAAACTCTTTGGAGTAGCTTCTTTGTTTCTACTTTCTTGTCGAATTAGAGAAGAGGGACAGTCTTGAGGGAAAATCCCTATGATACCCTTCTCAGGTAAGTAGAAAAAGCATGTGTCAGTGCCCTTAAGATGAGCACCATCTCACCCAGAAACCAAGTCCTAGGAAAGGCAAAGCATCTCAAAGAAGTATGTCTTACCAGGTTCATAGTACGGCTGACAAATTCCAGGAGAAATGGTCACTGGGTGACCTCTATAATTCCCTGCCATAGGAGAGGGCCTTGCAAGGACAGCATATTCCATACATTTTTTGTTTTACAGTGCTGCTGATTGGTCTGTGTGGGACCGCTCACCTGCAACCAGTGTCACTAAGGAAGCTATCACACCAGGCTCACCCTGTAGGAATCAATCAATGGATGAGCTCCAAAACTTACTCCTAGCAGAGGAAAGAAGCTCCCTTTGGGTGAGGATGCTCCTCCCATGTCACAGCAGGAATAGAAAAAGTGAGTGAATCCATCACCTTCATCTGATGTTGGCAATGGGGCTCATGTTTGATCCTATTCAGGACAGTTCACATGCAGCCATCAAATCAGGTTTGCATTCAGCTTGAACAAACTTGACAATACCATAAAGAGAGATAGAGCAGCTTCCTAAGGGCCAGGCCATTCTTCATATGTCACAACAGAAATGATGGAGGTAGGTGTATATGCTTTCCCTCACTTGGCCTACAGATCTACATTAATGATCAACAAGGTAATGGTAAGCAAGTGAGATTTGTAACTCTCTACGAAGAACAATCGGTAGAAGTCCCAAAGAATTTTTTATTAGAGGCCTACTGTGAGACTACTATTACTACTTCATCTTCATTCTGAGAATTGTCCAAAAGACGACAATAGGAGGAGGAAAGAGTTGGTAGAGAATGAAGTAGAGAGTACCGAACTTACATTTTCTCCCTTTACCAACTGATCCTTGGTACCATGAGTGTCCAGTAGCTCATATTTATATTTATAAGAAACAGATAAACTATCTCTCTGAGTTTGCTGATTGAGTACTTAGGAAAAATTCCAAGTCAAACAGCAATCCTAGGTATTTCATCCTTTGCTTTTCTGCAAGAATACTCTTTCCTTGATCACAATCCTCACATCATAACAGGAGCAAGAAGGCTCAATCTCGCCCAGGGAACACTAAAAATTGGTCATTAGAAGAGGCCTAAGCTGACACTCAGGTGGACATTCATTTGAATACGTGAGGAAGAAAAGAGATGCTTTTGGGATAACTGAAGTAATGTAAGAACTGCATACACTATAAGTTCCTTTAATCACTAAAAGAATAATGTTTCCCTCTTCGGTGGCTGACTTTGGTGTAAATGTCTATTATAAAACGGTCTAAAAAATACCAAGTTGACTGAGAGGAGTATGGAATCATCCTCCATTTGTGATGAATCATTAAGAGCCAATGGAAGAATAGCTGTAAAAGACATCCAACTTGAAAATCCAGGATCATTTAACATCTCTCAACATGTCTAAAAGATGGAGCCTGGAAGATAGGTTTGGAATGGGTTTGGAGGAAATATGGAAAGTTGATGGGCAAGGCAAGGCATCCCCTTACTAGCAGCAGAAGACATTCCTACGTCTTTCTTTCCCACTTCTTCTTCCTCATAATACCCATCCTGGACTGAATCTAGGAGCAAGAATGGATGGAGCAGAGTCTGACATTTTACAACATATCAGGATGCCATTTGGCTTGTGGCCTCCTGGGAGCCACAATAATGTTAACACTGCTGATTAATAGGCAAGTCAGGCTGCAGGGAGGCACAAAGTATCCTTGGATAGTGCTTAAGGACCTGGAACAGGGGAGCAGAACACCAGGAGTTTCCTGTTCATCTGGGAGGCAAATATGTTGATCGCTGGTGATCCTCAAAGAACTAGAACCACTTCTTCTGAGTAAATATGTAGAGACCTTTCTGAACATACAGCCTGCCCCTGGCGACTGAACATGTCAGCTACTACATTTCTCTTGCCTGGAATGAGCCTTGCTGACAGCTCTTTAACATTCACTATGGCCCAGATGTACACTTTCATCAACCAACAAAGACTGTACTAGACAGTCCTTCCTTGCTTATTGACATAGATGTACTTTATGTGGGTAGTGATGTCACCAACAGCACTAGTGAATACTCTGTCAACTCTATTGGAAAACTGCAGTGCTAGGAAAGCTACTTGTATTTCTTAACATGGTAAAAGGGTTTGAATATCACACCATGACCAGCAAAGCTGTACTAGTCAGGGTTGGTCTGCAGTGTTCGATCATACAAAAATCTCCTCCAAACACGAATATGAACGGTCCAGCATGGTGCTGAAAAGTGGCCAAACCCTAGACATGAATTGTCATGTCTGAGGCCTTTGTCCTGCAGTGGACAAGAAATGGCTGCATTTGTTGTTGTTGTTGATATGCAGGCACTCTTCCTCTGGGGATCATAATATCTCTAAAGTGTTTTTTCCCATCCTTGATTACATTGAAGTTTAGACACTGCTCTGGATATGGGGAGTTGAGAACTTCTCTGGTGATGTTTTCATCGTTCAGCCGCCAAGAAAGAGTGTCCCGTAAAACCAGTTTCTCCAATGTGGAAAGATGTACCAAAAGACACTGCT
The DNA here is from genome assembly GCF_036898095.1 of Palaemon carinicauda. Classification (NCBI taxonomy): domain Eukaryota; kingdom Metazoa; phylum Arthropoda; class Malacostraca; order Decapoda; family Palaemonidae; genus Palaemon; species Palaemon carinicauda. The sequence continues at coordinate 15,341,766 of NC_090755.1, forward strand.
ATAGCTGAGTTGGGACTCTTCACTTCATTATGAAGAGTTGCAGTATCTCTCTTAACCTGTTGTGTATATCAGGATGCCCAGGTACTTAATCCCATGCTCAGGTTTGAGACCTGACTTTTCCCAATTTACCATGACCCCTTCATCATGACAAAAGGAGTGTTGTCAATCTCGATCCTGAAGTAACTGCTTCAACGGAAGAGGATAGGACCAACTGGTAACCAAGACACTTCAAAAGTCATATCATATTAAGTGAGCCCAAGCTGAGACCAGAGTAAACACTCATGTGAACACTTGGGGAGCAATAGACAGTCCAAAGCAAAGGGCTTTGAACTGGTACACTATTCCCTTGAGGTAAAATCAGAAGTATTTTCTGTAGAACTGATGGACAAGTATTTAGAAATATGCATCCTTCAATTTTATTGAAAGCATGAAGTGATCCTCACTAATTGCAGATAGCACAGTACTTGCTGCCTCAATGCTGAGAGAGGGTGGAAGGTAGCATGTCACTCGACTGGCTAGACTGCAGTGAATTTTTGGCCAGGTCTTATAATTCACTCTCTCCAAGGCCATGCAAACAGTTTTAACCATAGCATCTCTAGTGAGTTGTCTTAATTTTTGAGGGGTACCAAAGTGCTGATCAATGACCATAGATGCCACTATAACAGAAACCATGGTAGTTTCTTCAATTTCACTGAATTCACAAATGAGTGAAGAATGTCAGCCAATGAACACTAAGACTTTGGTATCCCTGGCCCCATTGGCGCCAAACAGAAGTCAGATGTCACTGAGTAAAACACCTGAGACTTTTCTTTCCTTGTGAGGGAGGTGATCTCAACAATCACCTCGGATGACAATGTTCTTGAAGAACAAGCATGATCCAGACCCAGAATAGAGCCAGGAATGTAGACTAAAGGATGATGTGCTTCCTTCTCGAAAACAGAACCCTTTTTGCACTTATGACAAGCCGTGTGGGGGAACAACAGGTGACAGGTGACCTTCCTCCCTACCACCCGAGAGCATTGGAATATCTCCAATAACCCGAGAGTCATGAGGAGAACTATCACAAGGTGACCAATCATGAGGTGACCATAATAGAGTGACTGATCTCGCACTGACAGACAGCGATGTCACCAATAACGAAGAGGCTGAATGTGGAGAGACCCGAGGATACATACCTGATCCTGCATATGTGAAGGAATGCCCCATTGCTTGTAAAAGTGAAGAGGCTAGTCACTGGTTCCTTTCATCACTGGTTCTATCGCAGAAATGGAACCCTATCACAAGCCAATGTATCCCTTTTTGGTACCAAAGTATCTTTAGGGAGAGGGACCGAGGTGTAGTCCTACCTTGCGCATCCTGGAGATAGAAGAGAAGGGCATTATTCTTTATCTTGACCAACAGTGCATGTGATCAGTCAAGTATAAGACTGAGCACAGGTAACTGTAGTGTAAATTTCTGTACAGTGTACTAAGACACCTTCCCTTTCTGGGTCGGTCCTCGCCTAAGCAGGGAGAGACCGGATAGAATCTCACACATCGTGACTCCTTTTGATCGGTCTATCTGGACTTCGATGATTTCTTTTTCTTTTTATTCTTAAAGGCAGCATCATCTAAAGTACCTGACAAAGACAAGGCTGAATAGGAGGAAGATGAACTAGAAAAGGAGGAGGAATGCACACGCTTCTTCCCGCCAGCATCCTTCTTGCTTGAAGTCTTTGGTTCCAAAAAATGATGCCCTTTGGAGTAGACACCACTAGCATACAATACTACACCAGCAGGTGCCATACCCTTCAGTGCCTCTAGAAGTATAACAGAGCATGGGATAGGCACAGCAGGGG
>NC_090755.1:15348602-15408602 GCF_036898095.1 Palaemon carinicauda
TCTGAAGTACCCTGTTGACAATCTTGAACGGCGGGAATGCATACAGGTCGAGATGGAACCAATCCAGCAGAAAAGCATCCACGTGAACTGCTGCTGGGTCTGGAATCGGAGAACAATACAACAGGAGTCTCTAGGTTATCGAGGTAGCGAACAGATCTATGGTTGGCTGACCCCACAGGGCCCAAAGTCTGCTGCAAACATTCTTGTGAAGGGTCCACTCTGTGGGGATGACCTGACCCTTCCGGCTGAGGTGATCTGCCATGACATTCATACCGCCCTGAATGAACCTCGTTACCAGCGTGAGCTTTCGATCTTTAGACCAGATGAGGAGGTCCCTTGCGATCTAGAACAACTTCACGAAAGAGTCCCTCCCTGCTTGAAGATGTAAGCCAGGGCTGTGGTGTTGTCAGAGTCCACCTCCACCACTTTGTTAAGCTGGAGGGACTTGAAGTTTATCAAGGCCAGAAGAACCGCCAACAACTCCTTTCAATTGATGTGAAGTGTCCTTTGTTCCTGATTCCATGTTCCCGAGCATTCCTGTCCGTCCAAAGTCGCACCCCAGCCCGTGTCTGATGCGTCCGAGAGGAGAAGGCGGTCGGGTTTCTGAACAGCCAAAGATAGACTTCCTTGAGAAGAAAGCTGTTCTTACACCACGCGAGAGAAGACCTCCTCTCTTCGGAAACAGGAACTGAGACCGTCTCTAGCGTCATGTCCTTTATCCAGTGAGCAGCTAGATGATACTGAAGGGGGGGAGGTGGAGTCTCCCTAACACGATGAACAGGGCCAGCGATGAAAGTGTCCCTGTTAGACTCATCCACTACCTGACTGAGCATCGGTTCCTTCTCAGCATGCTCTGGATGCATTCTAGGGCTTGGAAGATCCTTGGGGCCGACGGAAAAGCCCGAAAAGCTCGACTCTGAAGATCCATACCCAGGGAGACAATGGTCTGGGATGGGACGAGCTGAGACTCCTCAAAATTGACCAGGAGGCCCAGTTCCTTGGTCAGATCCATAGTCCATCTGAGAATCTCCAGACAGCGACGACTTGTGGGAGCTCTTAAAAGCCAGTCGTCTGACGGAGCCGGACACAAGATCATGGTACTGCTGCACAGTCTGTGAACTGTCAACCATGGGGAAGCGAGGAAGTACAGTGACAACCCGAAGCTGTCTAGACTGTCTGGGTCGTACAGACAACTCCTTATCGGGTTGCTGAGATTGCCGCACTGCGTCACAACAAGTCACTTCTGCTGGTTGTTGAACGTCTTCCCAGTGACACACTGACTCCGTAAACAAAAAAATCCTCTAACAAGGACTAAGCTTGGACTGCATGTCTTGCAACACAGCTCAAGGTCTATGGGAGCAGGTGTGGTAACAGACGGGGTTAGCGACTGAAGTGGAACCATTACCTTCCCTGGGAGCATGTTATGCTTAAATAAAAGTCCATAGGAGGCTACGCAGCTAAAGGCTCCTCTCCAAATGACAGAGTCCTCAAGGGAATATCAGAAGGAGGGAGAAAAGCACTTTCTCATCTACAGGGACCATATCCGAGAAAAGCTAAGTTCTCTCAGTGAGGGTTTCACTGGTGCAAAAGCAGCAGACTAGAAGGCAACGTTATGAAACTGCTTGACAGTCTAGAGAGTTGGCAACAACCAAAGATGTGTGACTGAGAAGCATGCGGTAAGGTATGCAGAGCATGTTGTATGCAGAGCATGCTGTATGCAGAGCATGCTGTATGCAGAGCATGCTGTATGTAGAGTATGCTGTAAGGTAAGCAGAGCGTGTTGCATGGCGTGTAACATTTCTCAGAAATTCCATGACCAGTGCTAGAGTGAGTAATATCGCATTACCGTCCATTGAAAGTGCACGTGCCGAGGGAATTGATTAAGACTGTTTTGTTGATGAATTTGATAGCCGGCATGATAATCGTAGAATTAAGCTACACTAAATGTACTATAATCTACTTCACCTCAGGAAAGGGAAACTCGCCCTGTTGGCAACACTGCATACTTCATGCATGCTTGCATGGGGTTTAATATCAACATAATATTACCTTACATTCATAACTCATGATTCATTTGTTTAGAAGATATTTTTGCCATATTTTGCGATTTGTTAAAAATATATTGCAAGGAATACATATACTGTATATTTTTATATAAGTAATACAAATAACCTCCATTATCATAATGTTTGTGTAGGCATACATGTATATGATTACAAATGCAAGTTATGAAAGTAATGAGGTGTTATTATTGTCATTTGTTATTCCCAAGTTGAATGGGAAGAAGCTCAAGTTGAGGAAAAAATGGCAGATGCATGCGTTGAGGTGGCTGACTCATAGCATGAGGTTGCTGCCTCAAGAGTTGCACTTGCTGTAAGGATTGCGGATGCGCAGTAGCAGGTTCCTGAGGAACGAGTTAAGGTTCCTGAGGTGTGAGCTGCGAGAGTTGAGGTAGCGGCTGCGCAGAACGCAGTTCTTGTCTCACGAGTTGAGGTTCCTGAGGTGCTAGCCTAAGGAGTTGAGACTCTTGCCTTGAGGAGGGTTTAGGTCGCTGCAGCGAGTGCTGAGGTGGCTGCCTCATTGATGGAAGAGGTTGTCGTACCTCAAGAGATTGTTGCCTCGCTGGTGGAACCGCAAGCGGAAGCGGAGGAAGTAAGGCATAAGACTCCTGCTCCCATTGCTGAGGTTGCCTTAAAGAAGGTTAAGGTTGCTGCACAACGCTGGTAACTGGCAACTCAGAATGCGGTAAGGTAGCCTGAGGAACCTCAACTTCGTACGCCTGGCAGACTGGACTGCGGAGAGGCGGAGCGTTCGCAGGAGGAGGTGTAACCTTCTCAGCCTGAAACTCACGCATTAAGACCGCAAGCTGCGACTGCATGGACTGCAGCAAAGTCGTCTTGGGATCAACAGACGATAAGGTCTGTTGAGGCAAAGCCTTAATAGAAGATGAGGTCTGTTTAGGCATCGCCTTACCTCTCTTAGGAGGTGTGCAGTCACCTGATGACTGAGGAGAGTCAGAGCTAACCCAATGACTGCATCCGGGTTGTTGAACTCTAACTTCGTACGTCTGGCATAGGTCTGGACTTTACGTTTAAGAGGTCTTGAGACCTGAGACCAGCGTTTTCTCCCCGAAATTTCTTCTGCAGACGAGCAAAATAAGGGCTCAATCGTCTGCGGGTGGGAGTGACGGTCTCTGTAAGACACGCCCGCAACCACCGAGGATACTTCTGTGCGCCGATCAAGGCCTGCCGAACCCTTTTGCCCTTCGACATTGCTTCTCCCCTGGGCTTGGGAGCTTGCAAGAGGTCCCGGACTGGGAGGACGACTGGCACGCACAGAAGTACCCTCACGCACAACACTGACACACTTTGCGCTAATCACTTATCACTTTTGATTTTCTGTTTGCACTTATTTCACTGAACTCGAAACTTTAAGTGGTTTGTACCTGAAACACGCAATTCTATCCTTTCTCAAAAGTTAGTAATTGCGAAAACAGAATTACAATGTAACAGAAAAATCTAATGAAAGATAAATAATTCAGTGGCTGGAAAGAGACTAAACACTAGATCAAATAAACTACGTTTAAAATCTCTCACCTCATAAAGCTTGAGAACAAGAAAAAACTCTAGAAACGTTTACCTTCTTCCCCTAAAGAGACTAGGGAGAAGAGCAAAAACGATAACAACGTTACTCGCTTGAACGAAACGTTTATCCTCCTCTTTCTCCCCCCGTCTCTATCTCTCTCTCTCTCTCTCTCTCTCTCTTGACTTAGAACCTGAGAGAAGAGCCCAATCATATATATCGTTAAAACATATTATTGTTAAAGGAAAAAACTGAAATATTTCCCAAAATGAAAAGTTCCTTTATTAGAATTAAAACCATTAAGTTAAGAAAGAATGAACAAAACGCTAGACACGGTTACTCTTACTGCAACGTGACACCGTGAAAATTCTCTCTCTATCGTAACGATAGAGCGCAAGTTGAACGTTCTGAACGTCAACAACTGCAGAGACAAAACAAAACGTTAGTTCAACTTTGAAAACAGTACGAGACTATCAAAGAAATTCTTTCAAAAACATTAAAATAGCATAATATGTTAACAGGTAAAACCGAAATGACGGGCTCAATGTTAATTAACTTCGGTACCAAGAAAAGACCGCCTACTATTAGGAAAGGTCGAATATAAACAAATATAAAAATTAATTTTAATAAGTTTATAATAAAAGGAAGTTAATCGAAGAGGCCTATAAAAGGCGGAGAGATATAAAATAAATCTATAACTTTTGTTAAGCAAAATTAAGAAAGAGAGTCTATACTCTCTTAGACACCAACACTTCCGTCTAAGGGAAGGGTCGGCCATTTAAAGGAGAAAGAGAGTTCATACTCTCTTCGTCACCATAATTAATCAAATTAATTCCAAAAGTTAGCTAAGCTAATAATAAAACTTCCTGAATAGCGAAAGCTGAAATCTTAGAGCAATACTTCACCAAAAACCGTGAACAAGACTCCAAAATTATAAGCGTATCCATGAACGTCTTGCCGGAAGCACGACAGAGGAAAAATTGAAGTGGTGTCAACAAGAAGTACTGCAGTACCTGGCCACAGGTGGCGCTTGTGAGTACACCCCCTCTTGTATAGCGATCGCTGGCGTATCCCTTCCGTAGAATTCTGTCGGGCAACAGAGTTGACAGCTACATGATTATCGGGTAAGTTTAATATTGAAAAATTAGTACAAAAATAGATTCTAAAGGAATGTACATAAGCAAAGTTTCAAGAACTTCAAAATTAAGGGATTCAGATAGGCTTATTACTCTCATACTTAGTAATATATATTACATGCAACACTTTTCAATAACAAGCAATTTATTAATTTCAGATTGACAATGACGGCTGGCTTTATTCAGGAGATATTGGAAGCTTTGATGAAGATGGTTTCCTTCATATAACAGGGCGTATCAAAGAACTTATCATCACTGCTGGTGGTGAAAATATCCCACCAACAATCATTGAGGATCACATTAAAAGAGAAGTACCATTCCTCAGTGCAGCTATGCTAATTGGTGATAAACGAAAGTAAGTTAAATTCTAGCAAGTGGTGGTAGTTTTCAGAACAGTGCTTGCAGATTTTGCCTTTAAATCAGGTTTGTTTTTATTACAGGTATCTTATAAAGCATATGTCACTAGTATGATGTATAAGGTAGACGTTTATCACAGTGACCTACTAAAAGTTAGATAAAAACACAGAATATATTATCAATCATCATCCAGTAGCACTGAAACATAATGTCAATGTAGTACTATGTTATAAAACTTCAAATTTATGCAAACCCTGGCGTTTTGTGTATTCCATATATAGAAGAAAAACAGACTGACCTAGCCATTCAAAAGGATTTATTATTTTCCAGGTACCTTTCTATTTTGCTCACCTTAAAGGCTGAGGTGAATTTAGATACTGGTGAACCTCTGCAAGAATTAACAGAGACTTGTCAATCAATGTTAAGGGAAATAGGATCAGATGCCAAGACAGTACCCGAGGCCTTGGCAGAAATCAAAGATGATCCCAAAGGACCACTTTCTTCAGCAATACAACAGGGCATTGATAGGTAAATTGCCAAAGAGTACTGAAATGTTATGCAAGAAAATTTTAATGATAGTTAAGAGTCAATACTGAATGCTGCTCACGCTCAACTGATTATGAGTATTGCACAGGCCCAAAATGACTCTTTGTTGTATGGTATGCACTGATGGAAAGGGCTTTTACATAACAAGGAAAATGTGAAAACCATTAAGAAATTATTAGTTATAAAAAATTTGTTTTACTCAATAATAAGTTTACAAGAATAATTTATGGTAATCATTTCATACCGATACAACTTTGAACCTAAAAAATTAAAATCTATATTCAGTTACATAATTTATACAGTAAAGCTTAAATGAGCTGGATAAATTTATTCTATATAATATATATGCTCACAGGTCAAATTACACCTTTCAATTTGAAATACAATAAGATATAGTTACTATATATTCTAAAGATTTTAGACATAAATTATAAGGACAGGGTCTATGCATTCATAACTATATAGAAAGTGATAGTTAAGCTTTTTTTTTATTTCAGTTAAAGTTAAGTCAACTCATTAGTGTCAGGTTACACTTGCCATGCCATAGTTATGAAAGATAACTAATAACAAGAATGTAGCCAAAAACCTCAAAAATTTTGTGGAACTACGCTATCTCAAATATAACTAAGCATATAAGGTTAATTTGCCTAGTTTTGTCCTCACGTGCTGATATTTTTCCAGGTACAACAAGGACCATGCAATATCAAATGCTCAGAAAGTGCAGCGATGGACAGTTTTACCAACAGATTTTTCCCAGTTTAATGGAGAACTCAACAATACTCTTAAATTAGTCAGAAATCATGTTTTAGAGAAATATAAGAATGTTATTGATGCCATGTATGACACAACTGATTCAATAAAAGCCAATCTTTAACAATGTATCTGTGGAGTGTGAATAGTGCTAAAATTGCACACCAACTATATACATTAAATAAACATATATTTGTAGTACATTACATATCTCGAAGGCAATTCCATTTTCTGCAAACATAGCCAACTATATCTAAATGCCTTCAAGATACATTATTATTGACTAATGCTTATTCAGAATTCTTTAAATCTTTCAAGAACATTCATTATCAGGACTATCAATATGAATGACACAAGGAAAAATGACACTGGCTTTGCAGATCATATTTATATACTTTCCTTGTTACCTCCATCTTAAATCACCATGCATTAAGGTTTAAAGGGTGCTCATGAATGGCAGAAGCAAAGTACAGTGACATTGCCCTATCAAGCATGGCAATGCCCTAGAGACTGACCATATTTTATATGATCAGCACCCAAGTCCCCTTCTCCATCCAAGCTAGGACCAAGGAGGGCCATACAATATCTGCTGATGATTCAGCAGATAAACCTATAGGCTCCGCCAAATCCCCCATCCTTAGCTCACATTGATGGTGAGATTGCAGCAACCAAAGGAACTAACAAGTTTGAGCGGGACTCAAACCCCAGTCTGGCAATTACCAAGCCAGGATGCTACCTCCAGGCCACCAAAACCCATATTTGTAGTGTTATGTCATTATCATTCTTCTTGTGAGCACCATGTATATATGTATGTATGTATGTATGTATGTATGCATGTATGTATATACAGTGTATGAATGTATAACGGATTTTGAGCAAAGCGAAAAATCTATTTTTGGGTGAGATAGCCATGTCGTCCTGATGGAAGGTTCCTTTAGGTAGCTTTCTAAGGCATATTTGCTACAGTGATACTCCCAGAGAATTAACCGAAGGTTTCCAGAATTCTAACTCCTGGCGTGATTTACCCATAATGTAATTTCAAGGATATCGCATAAAATCAGGGGATGTATTTTTAGATATGACGCATAGCAATCTTCACCCCAAATAGATTTAACTCTTTCAGGGGGAAGAGTGGCGAAAGAAAGGGGGCCGTTATCTAGGTACCCGGTGGGCCTCCTATCCACACTACTACCGGCCGCCATTACTTTCTTGTATTTAAGCAGGAATAGCCGCATATAGAGTAGTTTTGGGTGGGGTCATTTTAAGAACGAAGGGTGGGTCCATCAGGACGATATAGCTATCTCACCCAAAAATAGATTTTTCGCTTAGCTCAAAATCCATTTTTTGGACTCGGCCATGTCGTCCTGATGGAAGCTTACCAGAGAATTAACTTGAAAGTACTATATCTGTGGATTTGTGTAAGAGCCTTTCCTTTCAATGGGTTCCTTATCTGGTCTGATAGACCTGTATATGACATTACCGTTATCTGTCATATCCACTAAGCTTGGAACTGGCTTAGGGCTTCCTGTCCCCTGCAGGTTAAGTGTCGGCTTCGACTACAAGGATTCAAAGTTTGTATATCCGTAAGAACAAAAGGGAAACTTTCTAGAGGTTACCTTTTCATGCTTTGGACATCTGTACTGATTCAAGTTTCTATTTATAGGAATAGAATAAAACTCTCGGTTGCTTTATGTTTACCTTATAAAATCCCCCCATTTTTCATTCCCATTAAATATTATTTTCTGGGCTCCGACCCGTGCAGCCCAGTGAAATGCTCCTTTAACATCACTTCTAAGGTAAAAACTGCTATGAATTTACCAGAGAAAAATTTGTATAGGAATGCTAGGTTGAACCCAGCTCGCTCACCTTAATAAGGTGTCGGTATAATACTGGGGCGCTGAATAAATCATAACCAGAGGCCTCGCACCATTTAGATATCTCCTGTCAATATCCCCGAACAGCGAGGTGCCATTCAACATCCTACTACTACTAGCAATCCCACGCCAGTGACGTCACTCCTTTTTCATAGCACCACTATTTAATCCTTATTTTGCCTTAGTGTGTGAATTTCGCTGGTTTTTTCTGGATTTACCTCAAGATGTCGGACTCCAATGTCACTCCATCTAAGTTAAGTACCAGATCTATGAGTTTTGAGATTTTGGAGGGGGCCTTGCCCTTTTTTGCTTATATTATAAGTTTCATTTTTCATGACCCCGCGTGGGTCTTTCATGGCGCTTGGCTCCCTCCTATCTCTCTCTCTCGTTTCGTTCTTAACGCTTTTCAATGAGTCCTCCATACTGATTGTTTCTCGTTATGAACTTTATTGGTATCCGCGGTTCACACACCGTATTAAATTTTTATATTGATGTCCTGTTATTACGATAACATTTATTACATATACGTGTGCGTATTATCGGTAGGTTGGCATGCCCGGTCGCCTTCGGGCGTTTCTATTCCACTAATACTATTACTTGGATTATTTACGTTCGCACGCCACAGACTTGCTTATCATTTTAACGTCATTCGTTTTCTTGCATTAGCTCGAGGGTCTTTCATGAGTCAGGTATTAGTTTTTCATTTTGTTAGCACTTCACTGACTCTGTGTTATGTTGGTAACCCTGCCGCAGCGCTGTCAGGCTTGGGTTTTCTCCTGTCTCATGTTCGCTCCCTCGTTTGTTTTACGATTGATGTATAGTTATTTTATTATTATTATCATCCAGCATGCCTTCCTATCTTATTTTACCATGTGTTATGTTTTTTATAGTGTTATTAGTCTTTCCGCGTGATCATATCAATCGTGGGTCTGGCAGGTTGGTATACCTGCTATCGCCCCACTCCTCGCCTCCCTCCCGCCCGATACCCCACCCCAGTGTTACCTTCCTCTCTCTCTACCGATCGAGGCAGATTCAATTTATTGTGTTATGTTCCCCTCCCGGGGGCATTCGCTTTCTTTGCACGGGCGGTTCCCGTTGATCTGTGAGGCTTGCTATCATTATACATTAACGTACATTACTTACTCTTTTGTACTACTCTACCCGGTCGTAGTCGTTTTCTTTCCGTCGCTCGTTTCGCCAACGATCGGCGGGAAGTTTTCTGCTCGGTCCGTGGTACCTTGTCATGTTATATTAATTATTAAGTTTTGTACGTGCTACTCCCTCTCGGTCCCGCACTTCACGGACCCATTAAAGATCCCTTCCCCCTCTATAGTGTCCCGCACCTCACGGACTTCATATAGAGATATATATATATATATAAAGACTTTCATTACGGGATCCCCGGAAGTAGCTTTTATACATTACCATCTGGTCGAGTTGTTTAGTTGAGCCTCCGGAGCAACGTTACTCATTATTACTTGGATTAACTTTATATATTAGTCACATATACATATTATACATACGATCCTAGTTCTCGACCTTCCCTTCCCTCTTTTGATATGATCACGGTTACGGTCTGACTTAATTTTAATTCTCTTTAAAATCAAAATAGATCTGTTATTTTGATATTGATATTTAAGCACTCCGGACCCCCCGGGGTCCTAAATTTGCTTACATTCAATATACATAAGGGCTATATAACAAAAAAAAAAAAAAAAAAAAAAAAAAAAAAAAAAAAAAAAAATATCATGATATTTACATATATATACGTAGATATTTAAGCTCCGGGCCCCTAATTTGCTTTCCTTTAAGATACTCATGTATCTTTTGTCTTACAGACTGTACATATATAAAAAATTTTTATCATGATATTGATATATAAATCTTCTATCATGATACTGATATCATTTAAGCACCCGGGGCCCCCGAGCCCCTATTTGCTTTCCTTCATGATTCCTAATGTATATATATAAAACATTTTTATCATGATATTGATATATAAATCTTTTATCATGATATTGATATCATTTAAGCACCCGGGGCCCCCGAGCCCCTATTTTCTTTCATTCAGGACTCCTGATGTATATATATAAAACATTTTTATCATGGTATTGCTATAATTTAAGCATCCGGGGCTTCCTATTTGCTTTCATTCAGGATTCCTGATGAATATATATAAAACATTTTTATCATGATATTGATATACTGTATATACATATATATATTTTAAGCACCGGGGCCTCCAGGCCCCTAATTTGCTTTCCTTTGAGATACTCATGTATCTTTTATTTTACAAACTGTACGCTGTGCAATGAGGGCATGTGCCGCTGTCATCTATCAACCCTGCGGCCATGACGTGTGTCGTTCACACGCCCACTGTTCTGTCCGAGTGGATGACTTAGCTGTTTGGCATCCAGACAATTGTGTAGTCTGCTACACAATGACCTCCACTCTAACATCTAACTCGGTGAGTGCATTTTCATTGATACAGACTTGTAGGGAGTTACGATTAATTTTAAAGATTATTAATTTTAAGGCCAATAGTCCTCTGGACTTCCCGCATGCCTTTCACTTTGTGTCTACGAAGTCCTTGGACTTCTTCACTTTTCTCTGGCACAAATATCCCTCGCTAATAGTCTGTTCTCTTTCAGTGCTCCCAACTTGAAAAAGATACAGCTCAGGCTACCCTCAAGATCTGGATTGACGGGTTCGCCCGCAACGTGAAGGCCAAACAGCCTTATATCCTCTCTGAGGAATGGTATTCCCGTCTCTACCCCCATACTAAAACAGACAGTGCAAACTCGCAATGTGTTCGCTTCCTCAAGGATTCTGAATGCCCTAACTTTATGGGCTTCATGAAGTTCGCAGCCCAACGGGGTGCAAACATCGATCCTTTGAATACTATTTTCCTGGAATCTGACAAAAGGGAATCTACTCTCCGTCAATATGACTCAGCTGTCAAGAAATTAGCTAAGTTCTTGAAAGATTCCCAAGTTGAGAAAATGACGATGAACCTAACTGTGACATTCTTCAGAACTCTCTTCGAATCTGGCCTGGCAGCCAGTACCATTACTACAATCAAGTCAGCCTTCAAAAAGATCTTCCATATTGGTTTTGACATTGATCTAACGGATTCATATTTCTCATCCATTCCGAGAGCTTGTGCCAGACTAAAACCTTCAACTCGCCCTAGCGCAGTTTCCTGGTTTTTGAACGATGTTCTTAAGCTAGCCTCTGACACCCCAAATGAATCCTGTAACTATATGGTATTATTAAGAAAGTCACTTTTTCCTTTGAGCCTCGCCTCGGGCTCCAGAATCTCAGAATTGTCAGCCTTATCTAGAGACCCTGGTCATATAGAGTTTCTCTCTTCGGGTGAGGTTCTTATCTCTCCTATCAAAGTTTTCCTGGCTAAAAATGAAGACCCCCAAAACAGGTGGTCTCCCTGGAAGGTTGTTCCACTTCATCGGGATCCATCACTGTGTCCAGTTACCACCCTGAAATCCTACTTAGGTAGAACTTCCACTACAACCACAGGGCCCTTATTTATTAGAGAACACGGAGGAACTATTACCCTTAAGGGAATCAGACAACAAATTCTTTATTTTATTGAACAAGCTAATCCTGCATCATTCCCACATGTCCATGATATTAGAGCTGTGGCTACCTCAATTAATTTTTTCCACCATATGAAATTTGATGAGCTCTCAAAATATACGGGTTGGAAGTCCCCTAAAGTTTTCAAGCGCCACTACCTAAAACCTTTAGAAGCTCTTAGATTTGCCACAGTAGCTGCAGGGAATATAGTTCCTCCTGAAGGTACTGAGTCCTAATCACAATGTCTTGCTCTGTCCTCTTTCCCTCCTGCCTGGCTTACCTGTTGTTCCTACCTGTTTTGTTACTATACACCCTTATGGTGCATTATTGTATTATTCAATTGTTCAATTTCACGAATTGTTTTGATTTCTCTTGTTCTTGAATCCCCGAGCTGATTTTATTTTGCATTTTTTATTACCAAGCTGGATTCCCACTATTCATATCTGTTGAATTTTACCTACGGGTTTCATTATTGATTGTTTACCATGTCTATTTATCACTGTCATATACATGTTGATCTAATTTTACGGGTTTCCACATCCCTCTTTTTTTATATTAAACTCATCAGCTCTGTTATTTTTGTGTTATTCCCTCTTCAGGTAGTTAGCCATATTGGGTCCCCATTCTCTGGTACGATTTCACTGGGCGGCACGGGTCGGAGCCCAGAAAAGGGATTTTGACGAAGGAAAAATCTATTTCTGGGCGAGAGACCCGTGCCGCCCAGTGAACCCACCCGTCCCTCCCTGATTGGGCCCCAATCTGGGGTGCCATGGGGAGTGACATCACTGGCGTGGGATTGCTAGTAGTAGTAGGATGTTGAACGGCACCTCGCTGTTCAGGGATATTGACAGGAGATATCTAAATGGTGCGAGGCCTCTGGTTGTGATTTATTCAGCGCCCCAGTATTATACCGACACCTTATTAAGGTGAGCGAGCTGGGTTCAACCTAGCATTCCTATACAAATTTTTCTCTGGTAAATTCATAGCAGTTTTTACCTTAGAAATGATGTTAAAGGAGCATTTCACTGGGCGGCACGGGTCTCTCGCCCAGAAATAGATTTTTCCTTCGTCAAAATCCCTTTATCATACATTCCATTGTATCTTCCAATATGATATTTTCATTATAAAATAAATTTTTGAACATACTTACCAGGTGGATATATATATAGCTAACGTCTCTGACGTATGGCAGAAAATTCAAAACTCGCGGGCAATCATAGATTGGGAAGCTAGGTGTACTACTAACGCCACCACTCGCCAGGATACTGGAACCATTCCACAAGTCCTCAGGTCTTCTCTGCCCATAGGTCTCTAGAGGAGCGGAAGGGAGGGAAGTTAATTATATATATCCACCGGGTAAGTATGTTCAAAAATTTATTTTATAATGAAAATATCATTTTTAAACACTAGACTTAGCCGGTGGATATATATATAGCTGATTGACACCCTTGGTGGAGGGTAAGAGACCAGCAGTAAACAACATAGGAATATAACAAGAGTTTTGATTAAAACAAACTTAAGGGTTCATACCTGATAAGGAAGCTGACTTTTATGATTCTCTGCCTCATTAGTCCGCTATCCTTATGAAGCCCAGCGATCCACTCACGGGGCTGAAAGACCTCTAGGAGCTGTCATATCTGGAGTGAACACCCCTATGACAGGACCTCAACCAATACCCTTGATCTGGGCGCTCTCAAGAAACAAGTTTGACCACCCGCTAAAATCAAAAGATTGCTGAAGACTGTCCCAGTCTCCACATACAACCAAAAAGACAATAGTTTCAAGAGAAGAAAAAAGCTATTAGGATTAGGGGAATGTAGTGGTAGAACCTTCACCCACTACTGCACTCGCTGCTACGAATGGTCCCAAAGTGTAGCAGTCCTCGTAAAGAGTCTGGACATTCTTTAAATAATGTGAAGCGAACACAGATTTACTCCTCCAAAAGGTTGCGTCCATAATGCTTCGTAGGGATCGATTTTGCTTGAAAGCCACTGAAGTTGCCACAGCTCTGACTTCATGTGTTCTTACTTTCAGCAATCTAAGGTCAGCCTCACCGCAGTGAGCGCGAGCCTCTCTAATCAAGAACCATACAAAATACGATAAGGCGTTCTTTGACATCGGTAAGGAGGGCTTCTTGACCGAACACCATAAGGCTTCAGACTCGCCTCGTGAATTCTTGGTTCTGTCTAGGTAAAATTTAAGAGCTCTCACAGGGCACAGGACCTTCTCTATCTCGTCACCAACCACATCTGACAGGTCGGGAATCACAAAAGATTTCCGCCATGGATGGGAAGGACGCTCATTCTTAGCCAAGAAACCAAGTTGCAATGAGCACACTGCCTTTCCAGTACAGAAGCCGACGTTCTTACTGAAGGCATGAACCTCACTAACTCTCTTCGCAGTCTCTAGACTCACTAGAAAAAGTGCCTTTAAGGTGAGATCTTTAAAAGACGCTAAGTGTAAAGGTTCAAATTTCTCAGACATAAGAAATTTCAGGACAACATCCAGATTCCAAACTGGTGTCACTATCCGATGCTCCTTGGAAGTCTTGAAGGACTTGAGAAGGTCTTTATTGTCCGAGAGGTCTAGGTTCCTGTGCCTGAAAACCGCAGCCAACATGCTCCAGTAACCTTTAATGGTAGAGGAGGAAAAGTTACGTTCACTCCTAAGGTGTAGCAGGAAGTCAGCTATTTGGGCTATAGAGGTATCGGACGAGGAAATTGAGGTGGCTTTGCACCAATCTCGAAACACCTCCCATTTGGACTGGTAGATCCTGATGGTAGAGGATCTCCTTGCTCCGGCAATCGCTCTAGCTGCCTCCTTCGAAAAGCCTCGAGCTCTCGAGTGTCTCTCGATAGTCTGAAGGCAGTTAGACGAAGAGCATGGAGGTTTTGATGGAACCTTTTCATGTGCGGTTGCTGGAGCAGATCTAACCTCATTGGCAGGCTTCTTGGTATGTCCACATCCATTGATGTACCTCGGTGAACCATTCTCTTGATGGCCAGAGGGGAGCAACCAATGTCAACTTGGTCCCTTCGTGAGAGGCAAACTTTTGTATCTTTGTAAAGGATTTTGAAGGTGGGGAACGCATAGACTTCCAGGTGAGACCAGTCTAGCAAGAACGTGTCGATGTGGACCGCCTCTAGATCTGGAACTGGAGAGCAGTATGTTGGAAGCCTCTTCATTCTCGAGGTTGCGAATAGGTCTATGGACGGACGTCCTCATATCCGCCATAGTTTCTCGCAAACCTCCTGATGCAGAGTCCATTCTGTGGGAATGACTTGGCCTCTTCTGCTGAGGCAGTCTGCCATCACGTTCCTTTCTCCCTGTATGAACCTTGTTAGTAAGGTGATGTTTCTCTCCTTCGTCCAAACCAGAAGCTCCCTTGCAGTGAAGTAAAGGGACTGCAAGTGGGTCCTGCCTTTCTTGGAGATGTAGGCTAATGCTGTGGTGTTGTCTGCATTTACTTGCACTACCTTGTTTTGGATTAGTCTTTCGAAACTTTGAAGGGCCAAAAGAACTGCCAGAAGCTCCTTCTGGTTGATGTGAAGACTCTCCTGGTCTTTGGTCATACGCCCGAGAATTCTAGTTTGCCTAGTGTTGCTCCCCACCTCGAGTCCAAGGCGTCTGAGCACAACACATGGTCTGGGTTCTTGTCTGCTAGAGAGAGGCCCTCCTGAAGTCTGAGATTGTCGTCCCATCATTTCAAGCAACTCTTGACCGTCTCTGCAAGCGGAATGGTCACTGCTTCTAAGCCCTTCTCCTTGTCCCAATGCTGGTTGAGGTGAAACTGGAGAGGGCGAAGATCGAGTCTCCCTAGGGAAACAAACTGCTCCAGTGACGAGAGTGTTCCCAGCAGACTTATCCACTTCCTTACAGAACAAATGCTCTTCCTTCGGTAAAGACAAATCTTTATGAGAGCTTGTTCTAGTCTTGTGGGCGATGGAAAAGCCCGAAAAACTAGACTCCGTATCTCCATCCCCAAATAGAGAATTGTTTGAGATGGGGTCAGTTGAGACTTCTCCTCGTTGACTAGGAGACCCAACTCCTTCGTTAGGGCCAAAGTCAATCTGAGATCCTTCAGACAGCGATCGAAGGACGACGCCCCGAGTAACCAGTCGTCTAGGTATAGGGAGGCTCTGATACCTGCCGAATGCAGGAAGCTCGACACGTTCCACATGAGTTTCGTAAACACAAGAAGGGCAGTGCTGAGACCGAAGCCCAGAGCTCGAAATTGGAAGACTTTCTTCCCGTATACAAACCTTAGATAGTGTTGGAAGGTCGGATGAATCGGGATATGGAAGTATGCGTCTTGGAGGTCTAGAGAGACCATCCAGTCGCCTTCCCTTACTGCTGCTAGCACAGACTTGGAAGTCTCCATTGTGAACTTCGATTTCGGAATGAACGCGTTGAGCGCTCTCACATCCAGCACTGGTCTCCAACCCCCTGAGTTCTTTGGAACTAGGAAGAGGCGGTTATAAAAGCCTGGAGACTGGTGGTTTAGCACCTTCTCCACAGCCCCCTTTTTTAACAAAAGGGACACCTGTAGGCGCAAAGCTTGTCTTCTTGCGTCCTCCCGGTATCTGGGAGAGATATCTATCGGCTCTTGGACTAGAGGGGGTTTTATTACAAAGGGTATTTTATACCCCTCCTTCAACAAGAGGACGGACCACTGATCTGCTCCTCTTCTCTCCCAAGCCTGCCAGAAGTTCTTCAATCTGGCCCCTACTGCTGTCTGAAGTTGAGGGCAGTCAGACTCTGCAACGACCTGATCTAGCTCCCCTCCTTCTACCTCATTCTTCCATCAGAGCGAGAGTTGCCTCTGTTGGAGGCTCTACCACGAAAGGGAGGAATGAACCGAGATGCAGGGGTGTCCACCTTCAGTCTGCTGCCTGAAAACGACGAAGGCAGCACCTTGCGAGCCGTTTTAGATACCAGGTCATGGGTGTCCTTCAAGGCTAGCGATGAAGCTATTTCCCTTACAAGCTCTTGGGGAAAAAGCGAGCGAGAAAGCGGTGCAAACAGAAGCTCCGACTTCTGGCAAGGAGTAACTCCCGTAGCCAGGAAGGAGCAAAACGTCTCTCTCTTCTTAAGGACACCCACCGTAAAAAGAGCAGTAAACTCATTAGATCCATCCCTTACGGCTTTGTCCATGCAGGACATAATCTGAACCACAGACACTTACTTACTCAAGGCTCCCAATGCCCAGTCTAGAAAGTTGAACACTTCAAAGGCACAGAAGACGCCCTTGAGCAGATGGTCGAGTTCCGAAGTGGTCCATAAAATCTTCGCGCGTCTCATGGCCAGACGACGAGGAGAGTCTACCAGGCTTGAGAAGTCCCCCTGGGCAGAGGCAGGTACTCCCAAGCTGAGAACTTCTCCGGTCTCTAACCAGACGCTCGAACGAGAAGCAAGCTTAGGTGGGGGGAAGGCAAAGGCTGACTTGCCAAGACTCCTTTTGGACTGCAACCAGTCCCAGCAAACGCAAAGCTCTCTTAGACGGCTGAGAGATCACCAATTTAGTTAACAGGGGAGCTTGTGTAGACATCCCCAAGGTGAACTCTGGAGGAGGAAAGCGTGGTGCAACAGGCACAAAATGTGAAGGAAAAACTTCCTTAAAAACAGTCATAATCTTTTTAAAATCTAAAGATTGTTGCGAGGATCTAGGTTCCTCTTCCTCTGACAAGGTATCCAAAGGTACAGCTGTGGAAAGGGGATCATCCACTTCCTCCTCAGAAAAAACTTCATCCGGAAGTTCGACGTGCTTGCGAGGTGGAGAATCAACAAAGTGTCGGGAACTGTGTGGAACAGCTTGACAGCCTGCATCAGCCTGTCGATGGGTAACAGGAAGAGAAGGAAGATCGACGTCACGTCGGGGCTGCATCGACTGACGTTCAACATCACGTCGAACCTGACGCTCGGCGTCACGTTTGGCAGCATGCTGAATACTGGGGGTCATGTCAGCGTGACGTGAAACTTCACGCTTGGAAGCATGGTGAGGAGGGACACGCTTATTAGAACCGTGACGCTCCCCAAGCAAGGGTTCCTGTCGTTCATGGGCTGGACGGTAAGACTGCATGAATGAGGCAAGTCTCATCTGCATGTCCTGCAGCATGCTAAAATTAGGGTCAGTCACAAGTGTGTCAGAGCGTGACTTCGGTAATGTCCGTTCCGCAACGTCATTAATGACAACGGGAGCAAAAGTACTCACGTCACGTCTGGAACGTCCAGACGAAACCACAGAAACGTGACCCTGCAAAGGGGTCTCCGGAGCAACCATACCAGACGTTTTAAGGGGACGTTTGGCAGGTGTACCTTCCTCCGATGAAGGCAGACGTTCTGGACTGCTACAAAGACTGCAGCCAGGACGTTGACTTTGATCTGAAGGGATCAATTTCCTTTTGAGAGGTCTGGAATCCTGACGCCAGTATTTTCTACTGACGTTAACGTCATCAGAGGATGAGGAGAACTTAGCCTCACCTCTCCCATTATATTATTATTATTATTATTACTATCCAAGCTACAACCCTAGTTGGAAAAGCAAGATGCTATAAGCCCAGGGGCTCCAACAGGGAAAAATAGCCCAGTGAGGAAAGGAAATAAGGAAATAAATAAATGAAGAGAACAAATTAACAATAAATCATTCTAAAAACAGTAACAACGTCAAAACAGACATGCCATATATAAACTATTAACAGCATCAAAAACAAATACTGTATGTCATAAATAAACTATAAAAAGACTCATGTCCGCCTGGTCAACAAAAAAGCATTTGCTCCAACTTTGAACTTTTGAAGTTCTACTGATTCAACCACCCGATTAGGAAGATCATTCCACAACTTGGTAACAGCTGGAATAAAACTTCTAGAGTACTGCGTAGTATTGAGTCTCGTGATGGAGAAGGCCTGGCTATTAGAATTAACTGCCTGCCTAGTATTACGAACAGGATAGAATTGTCCAGGGAGATCTGAATGTAAAGGATGGTCAGAGTTATGAAAAATCTTATGCAACATGCATAATGAACTAATTGAACGACGGTGCCAGAGATTAATATCTAGATCAGGAATAAGAAATTTAATAGACCGTAAGTTTCTGTCCAAAAAATTAAGATGAGAATCAGCAGCTGAAGACCAAACAGGAGAACAATACTCAAAACAAGGTAGAATGAAAGAATTAAGACACTTCTTCAGAATAGATTGATCACCGAAAATCTTGAAAGACTTTCTCAATAAGCCTATTTTTTGTGCAATTGAAGAAGACACAGACCTTATATGTTTCTCAAAAGTAAATTTACTGTCGAGAATCACACCTAAAATTTTGAAAGAGTCATACATATTTAAAGAAACATTATCAATACTGAGATCCGGATGTTGAGGAGCCACCGTCCTTGACCTACTTACAATCATACTTTGAGTTTTGTTAGGATTCAACTTCATACCCCATAATTTGCAACATGCACTAATTCTAGCTAAATCTCTATTAAGGGATTCACCAACCCTAGATCTACATTCAGGGGATGGAATTGATGCAAAGAGAGTAGCATCATCTGCATATGCAACAAGCTTGTTTTCTAGGCCAAACCACATGTCATGTGTATATAGTATGAAAAGTAATGGGCCAAGAACACTACCCTGTGGAACACCGGATATCACATTCCTATAATCACTATGGTGCCCATCAACAACAACTCTTTGAGATCTATTACTTAAAAAATCAATAATAATGCTAAGAAACAACCCACCCACTCCCAACTGTTTCAGTTTGAAAACAAGGGACTCATGATTAACACGGTCAAAGGCAGCACTAAAATCAAGGCCAATCATACGAACTTCCCGACCACAATCAAGGGATTTCTGTACAGCACTGGAGATTGTAAGAAGGGCATCACATGCTCCAAGGCCTTTACGAAAACCAAATTGCAAACTAGGGAGTAGATGATTACCTTCAGCAAACCTATTAAGACGTTTTGCCAGAAGATGTTCAAAAACTTTAGATAATATGGGAGTTATGGAAATTGGGCGGTAATCAGTGGGACTTGAGCTACCACAAACACATTTACATAGAGGAGTAACATTACCAATTCTCCAACTAGTCCTAAAAGCTCCTCTTCTTGCTAACTTGCGCAAAATAACAGATAACTTTGGAGCTAAGAAATCTGCTGTCTTTATAAAAAACAAAGGAAAAATACCATTTGGGTCTACACCTCCATAAGCATCAAGGTCCATCAACAGAGCTTTAATCTCACGAGATCGAAAAGCTAAACTAGTTAGTTTAGCCTCAGGAAAACAGGGCAATCGTTACGTGCAACGTCAACCGCAACTCGTGAGGGGACGTCTGTTCGTGGGTTAAAACCTATCATTCCCTTTCGTCGTTTGACAGTCCTTCTCCCAGGGGTTGGGGAGCTTGAAAGCAGTCTCGGACTGGGTGAACGACAAGTACGAACAGACGTACCCTCCACAACACAGAACACATTCTTCGCACTTTTATCACTAACACTGGCACTTTTCAACAATTTAACGTCGGACATTAGCTGGTTCCTGTCCGTAGCAAGCAACTCTACAGGGGAAGGAAGGAATAGGTACAGGTACATCGGGAGAGGAAAATTCTCTAGAGTGAGAAGAGGTTAGGAAAATTCTCTAGAGTGAGAAGAGCTTCTTCTAACCCTATCTCTCTCTAACTTACGAGTGTACTTCTCATATTCAAGCCACTCGGTATCAGATAAAATAACACACTCATCACATCGATCCCCTAACTGACATATTTTACCTCTACATTTGTTACAAATAGAGTGGGGATCAATCAAGGCCTTAGGAGGCAGGTATTACAGACTTTCACACATTTCTTATACACAGGGGAAGGGTCGGCCATTTTGGAATATCCAGAGAGAGATTCAAACAAGCAAGGGTCAAAAATAGTCAAATCAAAAAGAGTTTCAAGAAAAGTCGTAAGAAAATCCAACCAAGCGAATGCCATTACCCAAAAAACAAGTACTTCACCAAAGCTGTAGAAAACAGGAGGTTATGTGCGAGCATGAAAGTTTCAATGTTGTCACCACAGCGGCAGAGAAGAACTAAGGACTTGTGGAATGGTTCCAGTATCCTGGCGAGTGGTGGCGCTAGTAGTACACCAAGCTTCCCAATCTACGATTGCCCCCGAGATTTGAATTTTCTGCCGTACGTCAGAGACGTTAGTTATATATATATCCACCGGCTAAGTATGACAAATTCGGAGATAATTTTATTTTTCCTAACCATACAAACCTTAGCTATTTACATAGGGTTATTACTTTCGGCGTAGCTGAAATGACGAGCCATTAAATTTTAACGAGGGTTAAACTACCCCCCGCGCTAGTTAGCACGGGGGTAGGGGAGGGGTAGCTAGCTACCCCTCCCCCCTCACACACTGGTGAGCTGCCTCACTTCACTTGGAGGTAGGACTTGTCTTGGGGGACAGGGCTGGCGGGTAAATATGTGTAAATAGCTAAGGTTTGTATGGTTAGGAAAAATACAAATTATCTCTGAATTTGTCATTTGTTCCGTAACCGAAATACAAACCACGCTATTTACATAGGGTGACTTACCCTTAGGTAGGGTGGAAAGTCCCCAGCCTTACTGGCTTTGGCTTACCCGGGGACTCAGAATCCGAGTGAGCAGCACTCGAGAAAAAGAGTCCCTGCACCTCGCAAGTTTCTTGCTACGCAAGAAACGTGCGGCCTACATAAGCTTGTGTGTGGAGGGAAGAAGTGTGACTTGTCGTAGGAAGTCGACCCGAAGTCCTTTAGCTGGAATTCTTGGCTAGGACGTTCCCAATACCACCTCGTCAGGGTATGGGGGACGCGACAGTATCAACTTAATACTAGGAACACAAGGAAGCATGGTTTACCCTGCAGAGGTTTGAGGTCAGCTATGCAGAGAACCCAGGATGCTGCTTTTCCCAAGAGAGGGGAGGATGAAGAAAGAAGTAAGGGCCAGACATACTTCTTTCATTCATGCAGTCTAAAACAGGGTAACAATGCCCTCAACCTTCTGCTACCTGTCCA
Organism: Palaemon carinicauda; assembly: GCF_036898095.1. Lineage (NCBI taxonomy): Eukaryota > Metazoa > Arthropoda > Malacostraca > Decapoda > Palaemonidae > Palaemon > Palaemon carinicauda. The sequence goes on from NC_090755.1 coordinate 15,370,484, forward strand.
TTAAGGAGCCTGAGGTTAAGACCAGCTGTTGTGTAGCCACCACAGGGCCGATAGAGAACGTATCAAGGCTCCTGTGGGTCACGTCCTGCAGGTAGTGGGCTGTGAAGGTCGTTTGACGCTTCCGGACTCCAGCTTGTAGCACCTGCGTCACAGAGTAGTTCCTCTTGAAGGCCAGGGACGTTGTGATGCCTCTGACATCGTGTGCTCTAAGGCGACGTCACGGAGGAGGGTCTGGATTCAGGGCGTGATGGATGACCCTTTGAATCCAGGCTGAAAAGGTATTCTTGATGACCCTCCTCTCCGTCCTCCCTATGCTCCCAAACAGGGCTTGCACGTGAGGACGAACTGCAGCTGTTCTTTAAGATAACCCCTCCGACTCCTTACTGGGCATAGTAGGAGAAGGACTGGGTCACCTGTTACAGAACGGAGACTCGAAATCCTGAAGGAGTCAAACCGAAGGTCCGGGATTCCAAGATTTTGAGTCTAGTAACCAACTCAGGGACGAACCTGAACGTTACCTCCACCTATCCTCTTGAATGGGCGACGTCGTACAAGAGACCATGAAGTTCGCTGACACGCTTGGCCGAGGCCAGAGCGAGCAGGAGCACCGTCTTCCAAGACAGGTGACGATCAGAAGCCTGGCGTAATGGTTCGCAAGGAGATCTCTTAAGAGCCCTAAGAGCCCGAACCATGTTCCATGGAGGAGGTCTCACTTCCGACTGGGGCAGGTAAGTTCGTAGTTTCGTATGAGCGAAGAAAGATCCAGCGAGGAGGAAATGTCTATTCCTTTCAGCCTGAAGGCCAGACTTAAGGCTGAGCGATAGGCTTCCACCGCCGAGAGCGAAAGGCCCATTTCCTCCCGCCGATATACAATAACTCCGCTATTGCTGGAATAGTGGCATCAAGGGGAGAGGTACCTCTCCCACGACACCAACCACAGAAGACACTTCACTTCGCCTAGTAGACCCCTGCAGATGACTTTCGCAGGTGTCGAGACATCCGCTCCGCAACCTGTTGCGGAACACCTCTCTCTGTGAGGAGATGCTGGATGATCTCCAGGCGTGAAGCCGACAGATGCTACGGCTTGTGGTAGATGTTGCAGTGTGGTTGTTTGAGTAGCTCGTGTCATGGGGGAAGCTTTCTCAGGAGTTCCGTCAGGAGCTACAGAAGTTTCGGGAACCACTCTGCATGATGCCGCAGCGGAGCTATCAGAGTCATCGACAGGTTGACCGATAGTCTGGTCTTGTTGAGCCCCCTTCTCAACAGACAGAACAGTGGGAAGACGAAGACGTCGATGTTGTCCCACCGTTGTAGGAAGGCATCTTGCCAGAGTGCCTTGGGGTCTGGGACTGGGGAGTAGTACAGCGGCAGCTTAAAATTCAAGGCTGTCGCTAACAGGTCCACAAGGCCAGGACTTGTTGGCTACCAGGGGGGCTGAAGACCACTCGGTACTCTCTATCTGTGAGGCCCTGCTCAGACTGTCGGAGAGCACATTCCTTTGCCTGGAATGACGCGAGCCGATAGGGTATTGAGTGGACTTCGATTCATCTCAGTATCTCTACTGCAAGATGAGAAAGCTGTTATGAAAAGGTACCTCCCTGCTAGTTGAAAAAAGCCACTACCGTGGAGTTGTCGTTCACGGAGTGACTCGCCAGGGTCTGTTGGAAGTGTTGAAGGGCCAGAATACGGCCTTCATTCCTAGCAGATTGATGTGGAGGTACCCTTCTGGTTCTGACCATAGGCCTGGTTCAGAACGTGCCCTCCCCCCCTTGTTTTGACGAGTCCGAGAATGGCATAAAATGCGGAGGAAGGACGAAAAGATCCATTCCCTTGCAAAGGTTTCCGTAGGTCAACTACCACTGCAGGTCCATTCGTTCCGCAGGTCCCACAGGGACCAGAATGTCCGGGGAATCGTTGTCTTGATTCCACCGGAACTTGGGCCACCAGTGCAGGGATCTCATCCTGAGGCGGCCGTTTGGAACTAGCCTGGTCAAGGAGGAAAGGTGACCTAGGAGGCGTAACCAAGATTGGGCTGGAAGCTCTCCTCGTCTCAAGAAAGGTTCTGCGACTCTCCTCAGCCTTGCTATCCTGTCATCTGATGGGAAGGCTTGGAGATTGGAGTCTAATATCATGCCTAAATATCCCAGTTGTTGAGATGGAAGCAGAGAAGACTTCTCGAGAATTACCGTGATCCCTAGATCTTGGCAAAGTCCCAGAAGCTTGTCTCGGTGTCGAAGAAGGGTCGATTCCGAGACTGCCTGGCTTAGCCAATCATCCAGAAAGCGAAGGAGACAGATGCCACTCCTGTGTGGCCATGAAGATATCAGGGTGAACATTCTGGTGGACACCTGCGGTGCTGTGGAGAGATCGAAACACAGCACCTTGAACTGGTATATCTTGTTGTCTAGGCTGAATTTCAAGTACTTCCTGGAAGACGGATGGATTGGGATCTGGAAGTACCCGTCCTTCAGATCCAGTGTGCACATGAAGTCTTGTGGTCTCACTACAAGCCTGATCGACTCTGCTGTTCCACGCAGAACGAAGTTTGTTCGACAAACTTGTTCAGGGCTGAGAGGTCGATGACAGGTCTCCAGCCTTCAGACGCTTTCTTACAAGAAAGAGTCGACTGAAGAAGCTGGGGGGGGAACCGTCGATGACCTTTAGGAGAGCATCCTTCTAGAGCATGGTTTCGACTTCTGCCCGAAGGGCTAGCCCCTTTGCCGATCCCATGGCATAGGAGCTCAGCGACACTGGATTCGCTGTCAGTGGAGGTAGAGATGTAAAGAACGGGACGCGATATCCTTGGCTGATCGCGGAGATCGTGCAGGAATCGGCCCCGAGTTGCTGCCACCTGAACGCTCAACCTTAGGCATCCCCCCCGTGGGAACCATGCAGGGGGGTTGCCAATCCTAGCGTTTGCGGCCTCGGCCGCTCCCTCTAGGATTATAGCCTCCCCAGGAGGACTTCCCGCCCTTCTTGTCTCTGACAGGAGGGGGCTGCTGTTTAGACACCTTGCCTTAGCTGCCGGGGCTGGTTCCGATGTCCTAGGCTGACGAGGCTGTTGTTGATGAGGCGCTGGAGGCTTGTAGGGTTTGGATGTAAGCGCCTTTGGAGGAGCGAATCGTGATTCGATTTTCTCCACCTCTCAGCTGTCCGTTCCCCGTCCTTGGGCTCAAAACAAGGTCTTTCCAAGGATGGAAGAGTGTCTGAGATTGCTGACATCCATGGTTGGGACTTCCGAGAGGAAGCTCTCGGTCACTGCATCTCAATGCTTCAACATCGAGTTTGCCCACAAGTTCGAAACTTGGAGAGCCGGGAAACGATGGTGCTCGTGCCCGAGAGGAGGAAAGTTTTCCATGACCTTCCTGGAGCTCTCCTTGGACAAATTCTCGGATCGCAACAGGATGCCCAGAGATCCAAGCCAGACGACCAGTCACGAAGTGGCCTGCATGGCACACTTTGCGGCTTTCTCCTGGCTTAAAATCTCCGAAGACGAGAATGTCACCTGCCGGGCGGAGAATTTCTCGAGAGAAAAACTCCCTGGTAAGCCCCTTCCACGGAATGGTGGAGAGGAAGGGCTAAACCAGGTTCCCCCATGATCTCGAAGTACCTCCTCTGCTGACGGCTGACAGACGCAGTGTCAGCGACTCCCGCTGAAGGGAAGGGGATCGGGCAATCCTGAGGAGTAGAGATGATGGGGCCTGCCTGAAAAGAAGGAGAAAAATGTTGCCCAGACCTCTCTGAAGCTTCTTCCTGCTTCTGCACGGGCGCTGCTTTGCGTCTACAGGTGAGAGATCGTGCCTACAATGATCTGGAAGTACGCGCTCCAGAGGACTCGCCAGGTTGCCCGTGTTGTGAAACCCAACGGGAATCGCGGACGAAATCGTGCTGGCGCTCGCGCAATGGAAAACCGTTGGTTTGCGCGCGGGCGCGTGCGGTCGTAAGGGCGAGCACAGACGGCCGGGAGACTGATGGCTCGTAAGCGAGCGATGGCGCGTTGACGAGCGATGGCGCGTTGACGAGCGATGGCGCGTCTTGGCGATCATGGGTGCGCGCGGCCGATCATGGGTGCGCGCGGCCGAACATGGGTGCGTGGGTGCGCGGTCGTAAGGGCGAGCGCAGGCGGCCGAACATGGGTGCGCATGTGCGCGGGCGCGCGGTCGTAAGGGCGAGCGCAGGCGGCCGGGGGCTGGCGATCGCACGATGGAAAACCGTTGGTTCGCGCGCGGGCGAGCATGGGTGGGCATGTGCGCGTGGGCGCGTGGTCGTAAGTGCGAGCGCAGACGGGCGAGCGCAGACGGCCGGGAGACCGATGGCGCGTAAGCGAGCGATGGCGCGTCTTGGCGAGCGATGGCGCGTCTTGGCGAGCGATGGATCGTTGACGAGCGATGGCGCGTCTTGGCGAGCGATGGCGCGTCTTGGCGAGCGATGGCTCGTAGCGACCAATCGCGTACAGGAGAGTTAACGCGTGGGCGCGTAGGAAACCTACGACGATTGAAGCGTTGGCCCTGAAAATGTTTGCTCGCAGGCGAAGAATCGTGCGGGCGCTTAGGAGATCGCTGGCGCGCAAGGAGAGCCCAGGGGTGCCTGTGAGCGCCCGTGCGCTAGCTTAGGTGTCTCCTGGGCGGCGCAGTGTGAAGTGGAAGCGTGCTGGTGCGTTGGCGCGCTGGAACTGGAACCGCGCTTGGCGCGAAACTCCAGAAGGGCGCTGCGAGTCAAGAAGAACCTGTGAGCGCCTGTGCGCTAGCGTAGGAACTTCTTGAACTGCGCGCGACGAGGCAGGAACCGGGAGATCGTAGGCACGTAGTTGCGTGGCCAGAAGATATCAGCGAGGGTGCAGAACCAGAGAGATCGTCGGAGAGGAGGCGAAGGAATAAACTCCTTGCCTGCGCCCAGATCCGAAGATCGTGGGTGCGAGGGCGAACGTCGGCGCGTATGCTCACATCAGGAAAGGGGGCGCAGATGTGCGCTGGCGAGCGGGTGAACGTGGAGTTCAAAGAATATAATCTCCCTGCTTGCGCCCAGATCTGGAGATCGTGGGCACCGAGGGCGAACGTTGGCGTGCATTGCGCACATCAGAAAAGGGCGACCAGATGTGCGCCAGCGAGCAGGCGATCGTGGGCGTTCAGGAGACCATTGGTGCACAAGGCGCGTAGCCGTACAGAAGGTCCCAGAAGCGTTGGCGATAAGGAGATCTACGGCGAGACTCAGCTACAGGAGATCGCTGGAGTGTTGATTCAGTAGAAGACTGGTCCACAGCAGGAGAGTATTTGCGAACTACTGCACGCGAGCGCGCAGGAGAACGAGGTTGCACAGGTAAAAACCTGGCACTAAGGGACTTACTCACATTGTGAGATAAGCCCTTAGACGCGAAGGGACCGGTGCCCGTCGGAAAACGGGGTGGAGTAGCGCCCACTGCGCATCTGCGTCCAGGAACGGAGATGGAAGACAAGAAGGTCTGGCAGGTGTCGGAGATCGCAAACTACCTGCCGAAAGGTCTAGCGATGCAGCTGTAACGGTCTGTTCTCGTTGAGGAGGATCCTCTACGGCTGAAGATAAAGACGACCATGAACAGGAACACCATCATCAGTCCTCCGAAGAGGAGTCTCTGTTAGTGAACTCCCCAGAGGAAGAGAGACACTCGAAGGAGAGACCGTTGGACTCAGCTGCCCCCTCGAAGGATGTTCGGAGGGGGGAACTGAGCCTTCAGCAACAACAGCAGGGGAGTCCTCCGAAGAGGATTCTCTATGAGTGTCCTTCTCGCGAATGAGAGAGGAGAACACTTCGTAGAAGAGACCAGAAGAACTGATGAAGGCGCCCCTTAGGGCTGTTGGATCAGCAAGCTGACCATAAAGAGGAACCCTCCGAAGAGGAGCTCCTGCAGCTGCCCAGCCCCTTGAGCGTAGCTGCAAGTGCGACCGCTCAGCACCAAGAGCATAATCGCACGAATTTCATGGTCCAGCCTTGCAACCGCTCAGCCCCTAGAGCATGGTTACAAAAGCGGTCGCTCAGCACCAAGAGCATAACCGCCCGAGGACCAGGAAAAAACCAAACAGGAATTATTAAGGTAAGAGAAGTGGGGGCCTGGGACCACACGGAGATATTGTCATACAATTGAGTGGACTTCCTACACACACACACACACACACACAACACAAACACTGAAAAGGAAACTTACTGTATTTCTATACTCAAATATATACATAAACATAAGAATGTTTACATATACATTAAGTATAAGAAAAGTAAGTAATTAAGTAAAGACAAAACATTAATGGCTCCCATGCGAGGACGGGACAGAGACGTCTGCTCATCATCCGAGTCAAAAGTGAAGTGAAGCAGCTCACCAGTGTGTGAGGGGGGAGGGGTAGCTAGCTACCCCTCCCCTACCCCCGTGCTAACTAGCGCGGGGGTAGTTTAACCCTCGTTAAAATCTAATGGCTCGTCATTTCAGCTACGCCGAAAGTAATAACCCTATGTAAATAGCGTGGTTTGTATTTCGGTTACAAAACAACTAATGTTTAAAAATTACTTTTATTTATTTTGTTATTACCTTGTTAAACCCCGAATTCACATAAATACTTGCTCTGGACAAGTTTCCCATTCTAGTTCATTCACGTCCTCTAGACTCCGTTGTTTTCCCGTTAACTAATCACGAATCCATACGTATTGACAGTTTGCACAAGGGGGTTGTCAGTTAATATTTCCCTACCCCCCTCCCTTATCTCTTTAAGTGGTCTATTCATATCCCTTCCACCAAATCATTTTCCGTGGAAACCTTTGTCCTAGTCAGGTGTCCGTCATTTCAAGTGAAATATGACAAATTCGGAGATAATTTGTATTTTTTCTAACCATACAAACCTTAGCTATTTACATTGGGTTTACCTTTCGTCGTAGCTGAAATGGCGACCCATTAGAATTTAACGAGGGTGTATTACCCCCGCGCTAGTTAGCAAGGGGGTAGGGGAGTGGTAGCTAGCTACCCCTCCCCCCCTCACACACCAGTGAACTGCTTCACTTCACTTAGAGGTAGGACTTGCCTTGGGGGACAGGGCTGGCGGGCAAATATGTGTAAATAGCTAAGGTTTGTATGGTTAGGAAAAATACAAATTATCTCCGAATTTGTCATTTGTTCCGTAACCGAAATACAAACCACGCTATATACATTGGGTGACTTACCCCTTAGGAAGGGTGGAAAGTCCCCAGCCTTACTGACTTTGGCTTTACCCGGGGACTTAGAATCCGAGTGAGTCGCACTCGAGAAAAGGAGTCCCTGCACCTCACAAGTTCCTTACTCCGCAAGGAAACGTGTGGCCTACATAAGCTTGTGTGTGAAGGAAGAAAGTGTGACCCGTCCTAGGCAGTTGACCTGGAGTTCCAGAAGGAACTCTGGGTTAGGACATTCCCAATACCACCTCGTCAGGGTATGGGGGACGCGACAGTATTGACTCAATACTCGGAACACAAGGAAGCATGGTTTACCTGCAGAGGTTTGAGGTCAGCTATGCAGAGACCAGGATGCTGCTTCCCCAGCAGAGGGAACGATGAAGAAAGAAGTAAGGGCCAGACATACTTCTTTCGTTCATGCAGACAAAACCTGATAACAATGCCCTCAACCTTCTGCTACCTCTCCAAAAAGGAGCCTGAGGTTAGACCAGCTGTTGTGTAGCCATCATAGAGCGATAGAAACGTATCGATACTCCTGTGGGTCACGTCTTGCAGGAAGCGGGCTGCGAAGGTCATTAGATGCTTCCAGACTCCAGCTTGCAGCACCTGCGTCACAGAGTAGTTCTACTCGAAGGCGAGGGACGTTGCGATGTACCCGACATCGTGCTGTAGGGCGACGTGACGGGGGAGGGTCTGGATTCAGGTCGAGATGAGTGTCCTTGAGTCTGAGCTGAAGAGGTATACTGGAGACTCTCCCCTGTGTCCATCCTGTGCTCCCAACCCCGCTACACGTGAGGACAAACTGCAGCTGTTCTCAAAGATAACCCCTCGATTCCTTTACTGGCAAGAAGGAAAAGGTTTGGGTCATCTGATACAGAATGGAGACTCGAAATCTTGAAGGAGTTGGACCGAAGGCCCAGGACCCTAAGATTATGAGTCTAGCAAACAACTCAGGAGCGAACCTGAATGTTGCCTACCCCTATTCTCTTGAAAGGGCGGAGTTGGACGAGACCAGGAAGATTGCTTACACACTGGCTGAGGCCAGAGTGAGCAGGAGCACCGTCCCCCAAGACGGAATACGATCAGAGGCCTGACGTAATGGTTCTTGAGAAGATCTCTTAGTGGACTAAAGAGTCCGAACCATGCTCCATGAAGGAGGTCTCACTCCGACAGGGGGCAGGGACGTTCGCAGCTTCGCATGAGCGAAGAAAGGTCCAGCGGGAAGGAAAAAGTCTATTCCTTTCAGCCTGAAGGCCAGGGAAAGGCTGAGCGAAAGGCTTCGCTGCCGAGAGCGGAAAAGAGTTTCCTCCCGCCGAAAAGCAATAACTCTGTAACTGCTGGAGAAGAGGCCTCGAGGGAAGAGGTATCTCTCCCACGACACCAACCACAGAAGACTCTCCACTTCGCCTGGTAGACCCCTGCCGATGACTATCGCAGGTGACGCGACCTCCACTCCGCGACTGTAGCGGGTTGTCTCTTCTTGAGGAGGCGGCGTAGTGTCTCCAGGCATGAAGCCGAAGCGAAGCAACGGCTCGTGAAAGATGTTGTAGTGTGATTGTTTGAGTAGCCTGTGCCATGGAAGAAGCTCTCCCGGGAGTTCCGTCAGGGGAAGCAGAGGGTCCGGAAACCGTTCTGCGTACAGTCACAGTGGAGCTCTCAGGGCCATCGAAAGGTTGACAGACAACCTGGTTGTGTTGAAACCCATTCTCAACAGACAACAATGGTGGGAAGACGCAGGTGTCGATGTTGTCCCACCGTCACCGGAAAGCATCTTGCCAAAGAGTCTTGGGGTCTGAGACCGGGGGGAAGAACAGCGGAAGCTTGAAGTTCCAGGCTGTCGCGATCAGGTCCCCCAGGCCAGGACTTGCTGGTTACTACAGGCCAAAGACCCCCAGGTACCCTCCATCTGCGAGGCTCTGCTCAGATAGTCGGAGAGAACATTCCTCTGCCCGGAATGAGCGAGCCGACAGTGGTATTGAGAGGACCTCGGATCATCTCAGTATCTCTACTGAACCGGAACAGCCCCCCCCCCCCCCTTTTCTTTGACGAGTCTGAGAACAGCATCAAAATGTGGGGAAAGGACGAGAATATCCACTCCCATGCAAGAGGTTCCATAGGTCAACACCCATTGCAGGTCTAAACGTTCGGCTGGTCCCATAGGGGCCAGAAAGTCCGGTTAATCGTTGCTTTGATACCACCGGAACTTGGACCGCCTCACCGGGAACTTATCCTGAGGCGACCGTTCGGGACTTTAGACGGGACAATGAGGAAAAGAGACCCAGGAAACGTTCCAAGGTAGGGCTGAAAGCTCTGCTTGACTGAGAACAGGAACTGCGACTCTCCTCAGCCTTGCCACAGTCAACTGAAGGGAAGGCTCGGAGAAGGAGGCAACAGCATCTGGTGTTCCCAGGCGGTCACCCATCTAAGTACTGACCAGACCCAACGTTGCTTAACTTCGCTGATCGGACGAGAAGCGGTGTTCTCAACTGGAATGACCGTTGACTCAATATCATGGCTGGATACTCCAGATGTTGAGGCAGAAGTAGAGAAGGCTCCTAGCAAATTGCCATGATCCCTCACTCTTGGTAAAGACCTGGAAGCTTGTCCCGGTGTTGAAGAAGGTCGAACTCGAGCCTACCGGGGTTGACCAGACCTCCAAAAAGCGAAGGGGGCGGAAGCCTGCTCCTGAGCGGCCATGAGGAAAGCAGGGAAAGTTCTCTGGGGAAAAACCCTGCGATGCCGCGGCGGGATCGCCACACCGCATCTTGAGCAGGAACACCTGTAGTCTACGCTGAATTCCAAGAGCTTCCTGGAAGATGGATGGAATGGAAACTGGAAGTACCCGTCCTTCCGACCCAGAGCCTAAGGAGTCCTGCAGCCTCGTTACCAGACTGATCAACTCTGTTGTTCCATGCTGGACGAAGTTTGTTCGACAAACTTGACCAGATCTGAGAGGTCGACGACGGAACTCCCGTCTCGGATGCTTTACTACGAGAAAGGATCGACTGAAGAAGCCGGGGGGTGAAGCCGTCGACGACCCTATGGAGGACCCTTCCCTAAGCCATGGATCTTTCTGCCCAAACGGGCAAAACTCTTGCCGCCCCATGGCATAGAGGTTCAGTGACACTGGATTCGCTGACAGAGACGGAGAGATGGTAAGAGCGAGACGCGATATCCTTGGCTGATCACGGAGATCGTGCAGGAATCGGCATCGGGAAGCTGTTATTCAGATGAGTAACCTTAGGCATCCTCCCAGCGTGAGACCTGCCAGGGGGGGTTGCCAATCCTAGAGTTTGTGAACTCTGCCGCTCCCTCTAGGATTATGCCTCCCCGGGAGAGCCTCCCGTGCTACCTGTCCCTGACAGGAGGGAACTGCTATTGTACACCTTGTCTTAGCTGCTGTAGCCGGTCCGATAACTTAGGCCGACAAGGCTGAAAGAAGAGGCGTTGGGGGCCTGCAGGGTCTGGAAGAAAGCGCCTTGGAGGAGTGAAAACGGAAGTCGACTTCCTCCGCACAACAGCTGTCCATGTCTCTGTCCTTGGGCTCAAACAAGCTCTTCCCAAGGATGGAAGAGTGTCTGAGCTTGTCGACATCCACGGATGAGACACCCGAGGGGAAGCCCTCGGACACTGCGTCTAGTTGCTCCAACATCGAGTTTGCCCGCAAGATCGAAACTTGGCGACGGAAGGCAAAGGTGCTTGAGCCTGAGAGGAGGAAAGTACCTATGATCTTCCTGGAGCTTCCTTTTACAAAACCTCGGGTCGCAACCGAGAAGGGAAAGGACCTGGTAAGCCCCTTCCACGGGACGGAGAAGAGGAAGGGCTAAACCAGTCACCCCTTGCCCGACGGAGAAATCTCGAAGGAAAAAATTCCCTGGCACGACCCTTCCAGGTAATGACGAGGAGGGAGGGTTCTGGAAAGAATGTTGCCCAGACCTCTCTGAAGATTCTTCCTGCTCTTGCACGTGCCATGCTCTGCGTTTACGGGGTGAAGACCGTGTTCTGGAAATACGCGTTCCAGAAGACTCGCCAGGCTGGCCGTGTTGCGAAACCCCGACGGGAATCGCGGTCGCAATCGCCCTGGTGCTCGCGTGAAGGTAAATCAATGGTTCGCGTGTGGCCGAACATGGACGCGCCAGTGCGCGGGCACGCAGGAGGAGGGCGAGCGTGGTTGGAAGGGCGAGAGCTGGCGGTCGGAATCCGATAGTTCACAGGCGAGTGATGACCCGTAGGCAAGCAATGGCTACTGCAGGAATCAAGCCGGCGCTCGCGATGGAACACCGTCGGTTCGCGCGATGGAACCCGGTCGGTTCGCGCGATGGAACCCGGTCGGTTCGCGCGATGGAACCCGGTCGGTTCGCGCGATGGAACCCGGTCGGTTCGCGCGATGGAACCCGGTCGGTTCGCGCGATGGAACCCGGTCGGTTCGCGCGATGGAACCCGGTCGGTTCGCGCGATGGAACCCGGTCGGTTCGCGCGATGGAACCCGGTCGGTTCGCGCGATGGAACCCGGTCGGTTCGCGCGATGGAACCCGGTCGGTTCGCGCGATGGAACCCGGTCGGTTCGCGCGATGGAACCAGGTCGGTTCGCGCGATGGGACACCGTCAGTTCACGCGATGGAACACCGCAGGTTCGCGCGATGGAACACCGCAGGTTCGCGCGATGGAACACCGCAGGTTCGCGCGATGGAACACCGCAGGTTCGCGCGATGGAACACCGCAGGTTCGCGCGATGGAACACCGTCGGTTCGCGCGATGGAACACCGTCGATTCGCGCAATGGAAACACCATTAGTTCGCGCGAGGGCGAACGTTGGAGTGCATGTGCGCGGGCGCGCATGCGCGTAGGCGGGCGGGCACATGGGCGTGCGGTCGCGCAGGCACGTGGGAGCGCGGGCGAGCGCAGGCGGTCGGGAGACCGATGGCGCGTAGGCGGGCGATGGCGCGTTGACGAGCGATGGCGCGTTGACGAGCGATGGCGCGTCTTGGCGAGCGACGGCCCATAGGCGAGTGAAGGCGCGTTGGCAAGCGATGGCGCGTCGGCAAGCAACAGCGCGTTGGCAAGCGACGGCGTGTTGGCGAGCGGTGGTGCGTTAACAAACGCTAGCGCGCAGGCGAAGAATCACGTGGGCGCGTAGGAGATCGCTGACGCGTAAGAGACTAGGGATGATTAGCGCGTATCACGCTATTCAGAAGGCGCGCAGGTGCATCAGGAAGGTGAGCGTCGATGCGAGCTGTCAATCAGGCGATCCTGGACGGTCAGGAAAACTGTAGGCGCCCATTGGTGTGTGGCAGAAAAGGGCGCGCAGATGTGCGCTGGCGAATGAAGGAAGCTGGCGCACAGAAGGACAGAAGTAAAGGTGAGCGCTGGCGAGCAGAAGGCGACGCGTGGAATCCTGTGCGTAGAAGAAGAGTCCTTGTCCCAGACCTGAACCGAAGTTCTAGATTGCGCGGGCGAACGTGGGCGCGTATCAGGAACTGGAAGTGCAGGTGCGCTCTGACGGGCAGGAGATCTAGAGCGCTCAGGAGACCGATGGTGCTCAGGGCGCACAACAGGAACAGCAGCGACGATCATCAGGAGAGCGCTGACGAACAGGAGAGCGCTGACGAACAGGAGAGCGCTGGCGAACAGGAAAACGCTGATGAGCAGGGGAGCGCCTGTGCGCTAACACTGAGCAGGAGAGCGCCTGTGCGCTAACACTGAGCTGGAGAGAACACTGCAGATGGGCGCGCAGAGGAACCCCGAAACGTAAGGGAAGCACCCCCGTGGGAGGCACCCCTTTGCCCCGAAGAGCCCGTTGTCCCTCGGAAGACGAGATCAGACTACTGTCCATCTGCACCAGGGGCGGAAGGTCAAGAAGGCGTTGGAGATCGATCCCCGGAGAGATCTAAAGAGGAAGGAGCTAAAGGCTGCATACGGAGATTCAAAAAGGCGCCTCTTAGCACCCTTATAGGGAGAGGGGAGGCCCTTACGACGTAGCGGACGGTGAGCCTTACGGCGAAGGCTGCCAACAGCAACAACAGCAGAAGAGTCCTCCGAAGAGGAGTCTCTATGAGTTTACTCTCTCGCGAACAAAAGAGAAACACTTCGTAGAAGAGACGGGTCATCCAGTGACCTAAAAAGAGCAATCCTCCGAAGAGGGGCTCCTGCAGTTGCCCAGCCCCTTGAACGTAACTGCAGGTGCGACCGCTCAGCACCAAGAGCATAGTCGCACGAAAAAAAGGCAAGAGAAGAACCCCCCAAAGGGAAAAAACTCAAGCCTGGACAGGAAACTTCCCTCCGAAGTAAAGTTACCCACCCAAGGAGGCGAGCCTCCTGAGAGTTCTAAAATGAACTGGAGAGCTGTCAATCGTCACGGGAGTACTTCCAGGAGAAGGAGACACGCCCCTGACGAAGATCTATAGGGGAGGCAGCAACAGCCGAATCCCCAGGCCTCAACAAGACAGCTCACTCCGTTGTCACATTACAGAAACGAACTAGATCGGTACCTGTGAAAAATAAAAACAAAAATCATTAGTTAACATTCATTCCCCCGGGAAGGCTCCGAAGAGGAATCCCGAGGGAAAGGAATACAAGAATTACACAAAAGGCACGTGCCCTCACAACCACTTACACTCACGGAAGGAGAGTTGTAACCAACACAGAATTATAAAAATTATAATTATGTAACTATGTAATATGTAATGAATGAACACTAAAGAAAGAATGAAAACCCCGAAAGGAATCGTTCTACAAAAGCTGAAAAATCAACAAATACAATTAGATTCATAAACTACAGTAATTGAGACAAAACGTACGGCGTAACAACCCCACCCACACGGGAAGGAAGCTACTCAGACATAGTAAAAATGATATTTTCATTATAAAATAAATTTTTGAATATACTTACCCGGTGAATATATAAATAGCTGACGTCTCCGACGGCCCGACAGATTCCAAAAAACTCGCGAGCGATCGCCATGAAGGTTGCGGGTGTGCCCACCAGCGCCGACTATCGGCCAGATACCGCATATACTTCTCAACCACTCCAGTTCTTCTCAGTCCGCAGGGTCTCTATCGGGGAGGAAGGGAGGGACTTTAATATTATATATTCACCGGGTAAGTATATTCAAAAATTTATTTTATAATGAAAATATCATTTTTAAATATTAAACTTAGCTGGTGAATATATAAATAGCTGATTCACACCCATGGCTGTGGGTAGAGACCAGTATTATAACAATAAAGGCGTATATGCTCAAGAGTTTTTGACAAATATTTCATAAAAACAAACTTAAGTATAGGTACCTGGTAAGGAAGCTGACTCTGATGATTACTCTGCCTCATTAGTCCGTTTTCCTCACGAAGCCCAGCCATCCTCTCAGGATGCTGAAAGACTCCCAGGAGCTGTTATATCCAGGGCGAACACCCCTATAACAGGACCTCATCAATACCCTTAATCTGGGCGCTCTCAAGAAACAACATTTTGACCACCCGCCAAACCAAAAAGATTGCGAAAGACTTCCTAGTCTTCCGTACAACCCAAGACAAGATTAAAAAATTTCAAGAGAAGATTAAAAGGATATTGGGATTAAGGGAATGTAGTGGTAGAACCCTCACCCACTACTGCACTCGCTGCAACGAATGGACCCAGTGTGTAGCAGTCCTCATAAAGAGTCTGGACGTCTTTCAAGTAAAATGAAGCGAACACCGACTTGCTCCTCCAAAAGGTCGCGTCCATAATACTTCGAAGGGATCTATTTTGCTTAAATGCCACCGAAGTCGCTATCGCTCTCACTTCGTGAGCCTTGACCTTAAGCAAACTACGATCCTTCTCACTTAAATGAGAATGTGCCTCCCGGATTAAAAGTCTAACAAAGTAAGATAACGCATTCTTAGACATGGGCAACGAGGGCTTCTTAAAGCCATAAAGCCTCAGAACAACCCCGTATTGGTTTAGTTCTAGATAAGTAAAACTTAAGAGCTCTAACAGGGCACAGCACTCTTTCAACTTCATTACCTACGATCTCCGAAAGACTAGGTATGTATTTCAAAAGATTTAGGCCAAGGACGAGACGGAAGTTCATTCTTGGCCAAAAAACCAAGTTGAAGAGAACATATTGCTTTATTTGTCGAGAAGCCGATGTTCTTACTAAAAGCATGGATCTCACTGACCCTTTTAGCCGAAGCCAAGCTAACCAAGAAAAGTGTCTTGAGGGTAAGATCTTTCAGGGAGGCTGAATTTAAAGGCTCAAACCTGTCTGACATTAGGAACTGTAGGACCACGTCCAAGTTCCAAGCAGGAGTTGAAATACGACGCTCCTTAGAGGTCTCGAAAGACTTAAGGAGGTCTTGGAGATCTTTGTTATTCGAAAGATCCAAGCCTCTATGCCTGAAAACAGAAGCTAACATGCTTCTGTAGCCTTTAATGGTGGATGCAGAGAGGGAGCGACCGTTTCTCAGATATAAGAGAAAATCCGCAATCTGCGCTATAGAGGTACTGGAGGAGGAAATAGAGGAGGACTTGCACCAATCTCTAAATACCTCCCACTTCGACTGGTAGATCTTGATGGTAGAGGATCTCCTAGCCCTCGCGATCGCTCTAGCTGCCTCCTTCGAAAATCCTCGAGATCTTGAGTGTCTTTCGATAGTCTGAAGGCAGTCAGACGAAGCGCGGGAAGGCTTTGATGAAGTCTCTTTACGTGAGGCTGCTGTAAGAGATCCATCCGCAAAGGCAGACTCCTTGAAACGTCTACCAGCCATAGAAGTACCTCTGTGAACCACTCTCTCGCGGGCCAGAGGGGAGCAACCAACGTCAACCTGGTCCCTTCGTGAGAGGCGAACTTCTGCAACACCTTGTTGACGCTCTTGAACGGTGGAAAGGCGTAAGCGTCCAGGTGAGACCAGTCCAACAGAAAGGCATCTATGTGGGCCGCCTCTGGATCTGGGACTGGAGAGAAATAAGTCGGGAGTCTTTTGGTCAGCGAGGTCGCAAAGAGATCGATGGTGGGTTGACCCCAAGTCATCCAAAGACTCTTGCACACATCCTTGTGGAGCGTCCACTCTGTAGGGATCACCTGACCTCTTCGACTGAGACAGTCCGCCAAGACGTTCAACTTCCCTTGGACGAACCTCGTCAAAAGCGAGATGTTTCGATCTTTTGACCAGATGAGGAGGTCCCTTGCGATGACGAAAAGAGCGTGGGAGTGAGTGCCTCCTTGCTTGGAGATGTAAGCCAAGGCCGTGGTATTGTCTGCATTCACTTCTACTACCTTGTTTCGAAGCAGACTCTCGAAACTCGTCAGTGCTAAATGGACTGCCAACAGCTCCTTGCAGTTGATGTGAAGGCTCCTCTGGTCTGCCGCCCAAAGACCCGAGCATTCCAGACTGTCCAGAGTCGCCCCCAAACCCAAATCCGACGCGTCTGAAAATAACACATGGTTTGGGTTCTTGACTGCCAGAGACAGACCTTCTCGAAGTCTTATATTGCTGTCCCACCAGGCCAGGCAAGTCTTGACTGGTTCGGAGATCGGAATTGAGACCGCCTCCAAAGTTTTCTCCTTGTTCCAATGGGAGTCTAGGTGGAACTGGAGAGGGCGTAGGTGAAGTCTCCCTAGAGAGATAAACTGTTCCAGGGATGAAAGCATCCCTAGGAGGCTTATCAAGCTTCTCAAAGAGCAACGGTTTTTCTCTAGCACGAGACGGACTTTGAGCAAAGCCTGCTCGATCCTGTTGGCAGACGGAAAAGCCCGAAAAGCTAGACTCTGTATCTCCATCCCCAAATAGAGAATTGTTTGGGAGGGAGTCAGCTGAGACTTCTCTATGTTCACCAAGAGGCCCAACTCCTTCGCAAGATCCAAAGTCCACTGCAGGTCCTGCAGACAGCGATGACGGGACGACGCTCTGAGTAACCAGTCGTCCAGGTACAAGGAGGCTCTGATCCCCGACAAATGTAGGAACTTTGCTACATTTCTCATGAGCCTCGTAAAAACAAGAGGAGCAGGGCTGAGGCCGAAGCACAGTGCTCGGAATTGGTACACCACATTCATGTATACAAACCTCAGATAAGGTTGAGAGTCTGGATGTATCGGAATGTGGAAGTACGCATCCTGCAAGTCGAGAGAGACCATCCAGTCTCCCTCTCTGACTGCTGCTAGAACGGATTTGGTGGTCTCCATCATAAACTTTGTTTTGACAACAAAAACGTTGAGAGCACTGACATCCAGCACTGGCCTCCAACCTCCTGTGTTCTTTGGAACCAGGAAGAGACGGTTGTAAAAACCTGGGGATTGACGGTCCGAGACTTTCACCACCGCCCCCTTCTCTAACAACTGAGACACTTGCAGATGTAATGCCTGTCTCTTTGACTCCTCTCGATACCTGGGAGAGAGGTCTATCGGATCGTTTACTAGAGGAGGTCTCTGTACAAAAAGGATTTTGTAACCCTCCTTTAGCAACAAAACAGACTCCTGGTCTGCACCCCTCTTCTCCCAGGCCTGCCAGAAGTTGGTCAATCTGGCCCCTACTGCTGTCTGAGGACGTGGGCAGTCAGACTCTGCCACGGGAGGACTTAGATCCTCTCTTCTTACCCCGCTTACTATCGGTACGAGAGCCTCCCTTACTGGGAGCTCTGCCACGAAAAGGCGGGATAAACCTTGTCGCTGGAGTATCAAATTTAGGTCTGTTGACATAAGAGGACGAAGGTACAGCCTTACGAGCAGACGTGGCCATCAAATCATGAGTATCCTTCTGTACAAGAGACGCTGCGATATCTCTATTAAGCTGCTGCGGGAACAGGGCAGAAGACAATGGCGCAAAGAGCAGCTCTGACCTTTGACAAGGAGTGACACCTGCAGACAGGAAAGAACAAAGAGTCTCTCTCTTCTTAAGAACTCCTGCTGTAAAAGTAGCAGCAAGTTCATTAGAGCCATCTCTAATAGCCTTGTCCTTGCAGGACATAATTTGAACAGAGACATCACGGTCTGCTGACGAGATCTTCCTACTCAAGGCTCCCAGCGACCAATCCAAAAAGTTGAAAACCTCAAAGGCCCGATAAATTCCTTTGAGATGATCTAGGTCTGAAGAGGACCAGCAAACCTTCGAGCGTCTCATGGCCAAACGACGAGGAGAGTCTACGAGGCTTGAGAAGTCTCCCTGGGCAGAGGCAGGCACTCCCAAGCCGAGAACTTCTCCCGTGTCATACCAAACGCTCGCACGAGAAGCCAGTTTGAAAGGGGGAAAAGCAAAAGCTGACTTCCCCAAATTCCTCCTGGTCATTAACCAGTCGCCCAATAAACGCAAAGCTCTCTTAGAAGAGCGAGAGAGCACTAACTTCGTGAACAACGGAGTCGAAGAAGCTAGGCCCAGCGTGAACTCCGATGGGGGCGAACGAGGAGCAGCAGACACAAAATGATCAGGAAAAAGGTCCTTAAAAATTAGCATGATCTTCTTAAAATTAAGAGAGGGCTGAGCAACCTTAGGCTCCTCTCCATCCGAAAGAGTCCCCAAAGGAACATCAGTTGGAAGGGGATCAACGACTTCCTCATCCGACGGAACTTCATCCGACAACGGCCGAGTCTCGCGATACGGAGAGACATGCCGAGGAGGCAACGCTTGACAGGCTATGTCAACATGTGACGGAGCCGCAGCAACAGCTGAGGTAACGACGTCACGCCGAGGCTGCAAAGACTGAAAGTCTTGTGACTGACAAACAACAACAGCCTGAGTCGACTGCCGTTCGACATCACGTCGGGACTGCATTGACTGCAGGGTCTGAGCAGGAAAAACAACACCCGACTGCGGTGACAGACGTTCAACGTCACGTCGAGGCAACAGAGTCGGCCGACGAACATCAGGTCGAGACTGCGGCGACAGTTGCTGAACGTCACCTTGAGACTGCGGCAAAAGGGGTTCCACGTCACGTGACTGACGTGAATGACGAGGAACACGATCAGAATCGCGTTTAACAGCACTGAAAACGTTAGCGCTAACATCATAAGGACGAGAAAACACTCGTTTAGGCGGCTGAAGGCCAGAGTCACGCTTGTCGGACTGGCGAACCGCAAGCAAGGATCTTTACGAACCTGCTCATGCTCGTAAACCTCCATTAAAGATGAAAGTTTAGACTGCATGTCCTGCAGGACAATCCACTTCGGGTCAACGGGAGTCGGAACGGGCCGTGACGTCGGCAACGTCTGTGCATGCAAATCATCGCACCTAACGAGACCCTCGGACTCCGTGTCACGCTTTCGCTTAACAGGCGAACAGCCATCCGATGACTGAAAGTGGTCAGAGCTGCCCCTAATGGCTACAGCCAGGACGCTGGACCTGTCCTGAAGGGACTGACTTGCGCTTTAAGGGTCTAGAAACCTTACGCCAAGGTTTCTTATGCGGCAAATCGTCGGAAGACGAGGAGAACTTAGTCTCCCCCGTCTTATGGTAAGGACGTTCTTGATGAGAAACGTCTGATACCATAGAGGGAACGTCTGTACGTCGGTTTACACCTCTCGCTCCCTTAAGTCCTACGACATTCCTTCTCCCTGGTGCAGGGGAGCCTGAAAGAGGTCTCGGACTAGGGGAGCGACAAGCACGAACAGACGAACCCTCGGTCGCAACACTAAACACATTTTGCGCACTTTCCACTATACCACTTTGATTTTCTACTTTACCACTTTGACTCTTTAACAGCTTAACATCGGACATAAGCTGGTTCCTGTCCGAGGCTAAGGTTTCAACCTTCTCACCTAATGCTTGAATAGCTAAAAACATATCGCGCATTGAAGGTTCATGAGTGCTAATAGGGGGTTCAGAAACTACCACTACAGGGGGAAGGATTAGGTTTAGGGGCATGGGAGGAGGAAAATTCTAAAGATCTAGATGAGCTTCTCCTCACCCTATCTCTTTCGAGTTTACGAGTATACTTTTCATACTCTAACCACTCAAATTCCGATAAAACCACACACTCCTCACACCGATCTCCTAATTGGCAGGATTTACCCCGGCAATTAGCACAAACAGTATGAGAGTCGATAGAAGCTTTCGGAAGACGTTTGTTACAATCTTTCGCACATTTGCGATATACAGGAGAAGGGTCAGCCATTATGAAAAACCAGAGAAAATCCAAAGGAAAGCCAAGTTCATCAACAAAAAACAAAAAGCAAAAAAGGTTTCAAGTGTTTTATTGAAGGAACACACCAACACAGCGAAAGCCAATAAAACCCAAAACAAAGTACTTCACCAATTCGGTAGAAAACTCGAGGTCTAGAGCGAGCGGAACCAATGTTGTCGGTGACACCGACAGAGAAGAACTGGAGTGGTTGAGAAGTATATGCGGTATCTGGCCGATAGTCGGCGCTGGTGGGCACACCCGCAACCTTCATGGCGATCGCTCGCGAGTTTTTTGGAATCTGTCGGGCCGTCGGAGACGTCAGCTATTTATATATTCACCAGCTAAGTTTAATATTTAAAAGTAACGTAGTAAAAGGGTGAACGACCTCAAAGAGAGAGAGAGAGAAAGACCGTATTCAAACTCGATCGCGACCCATGAAATTACACCATGGTGGCCTAACTGCCGAGGGCTCCACGGAGATATCGTACACTACACACACAAGCACAAACTCTGAAAAGGAAACATGACAAATTCGAAGATAATTTGTATTTTTCCTAATCATACAAACCTTAGCTATTTACAAAGGGTTACCTTTTAGCGTAGCTGAAATGGCGAGCCATTAGAATTTAACGAGGGTGTATTACCCCCGCGCTAGTTAGCGGGGGGGGGTAGGGGAGTGGTAGCTAGCTACCCCTCCTCCCCCTCACACACAGGTGAATACTCACTTTCACTTAGAGGTAGGACTTGTCTTGGGGGACAGGGCTAGCGGGCAAATATGTGTAAATAGCTAAGGTTTGTATGGTTAGGAAAAATACAAATTATCTTCGAATTTGTCATTTGTTCCGTAACCGAAATACAAACCACGCTATTTACAAAGGGTGACTTACCCCTTAGGAAGGGTGGAAAGTCCCCAGCCATACTGGCTTTGGCTTTACCCGGGGACTCAGAATCCGAGTAAGTCGCACTCGAGAAAAGGAGTCCCTGCACCTCACAAGTTCCTTGCTCCGCAAGGAACCATGTGGCCTACGTAAGCTTGTGTGTGAAGGAAGAAGTGTGACCTGTCCTAGGCAGTTGACCTGGAGTTCCAGAAGGAACTCTGGGTTAGGACGTTCCCAATACCACCTCGTCAGGGTATGGGGGATGCGACAGTATTGACTCAATACTCGGAACACAAGGAAGCATGGTTTACCTGCAGAGGTTCGAGGTCAGCTATGCAGAGACCAGGATGCTGCTTCCCCGTAGAGGGGATGATGAAGAAAGAAGTAAGGGCCAGACATACTTCTTTCGTTCATGCAGACTAAAACCTGATAACAATGCCCTCAACCTTCTGCTACCTGTCCAAAAAGGAGCCTGAGGTTAGACCAGCTGTTGTGTAGCCACCACAGAGCGATAGAAAACGTATCGAGACTCCTGTGGGTCACGCCCTGCAGGAAGAGGGCTGCGAAGGTCATTAGACGCTTCCAGACTCCAGCTTGTAGGACCTGCGTCACGGAGCTAGGACAATTTGCCGTAAATAAATTTGCCGTAGGACAATTTATTGTAAGACTTTTCGTCGTAAGAAAACTTGCCGTACGGATATTTTGCCGCAAGGATATTTCGCCGTAGAATGTATACTTTAGTTTTTAGCTTATTTCTTTTAGAGATCAATGTAACTATATTCATATAGTTATCTTCAAGTATATTTATCACTTTTCATTGATTTTCATGTATTCATTTAATTATAATTTTATATAAGAAAAGGATAAAAAAAATGAAGACCACACACTTTATTTAAAAAGTGTTCTAAAAAAAAATTCAAAGCTAAAAATCATGTAAGTTCATAGCAATAGCTCGTAAATAATGTTGTTTTGCATTTTGATCATAACCTCTGACAATACTTAGTATGCGCTTATAAACATTTTTGTATTGTTTCTTGACTGCTGTTTCACCTCTTTCTGCATCGATTATCTTCTTTATAGAAAGATATTCTTCATTTTTCAATACATTGATGAGTTTCCATAAATTTGGATGCGTATTGTTTTTTTGCATTTTATGTTTGCTTGGGTTTGCTGGATGGATATGCTCACTAACAGTTTTACAGATTGACATCTCTTCAATATTCCGTCTTGTACGTACTCTTGCTTTGCAGTTTTTTTCAACACACTTCCAATAAACATTGCCTCCATATTCTCTTTCTTGCTTGTAAATGAAGATGGAATTATCTATGAGCTTATCACAACCTCTGGTGCTTTTGATAGTGTACGGCATCGTAGGGTTTTAAGTTTCAACTGATAAAATTAGATAATACAAAGGTTTAATATAAAAAAAAAATATAAAAAATATGTAAGACTACCGAATTTGTAATGACCTCATTTAAACATTTAACGACGGGTGTCAAAATTTATAACGACCCTTCTCTCTCTCTCCCTCTCTCTCTCTCTCTCTCTCTCTCTCTCTCTCTCTCTCTCTCTCTCTCTCTCTCTCTCTCTCTCTCTCTCTCTCTCTCTCTATTCTTTTTTTTAATCTATACATGACAAAGCATACACATTTTACGGCGAAATGTCCTTGCGGCAAAATATCCGTACGGCAATTTTTCTTACGGCAAAATGTCTTACAATCAATTGTCCTACGGCAAATTTGTTTACAGCAAATTGCCCGGTCTCCCTGCGTCACAGAGTAGTATTACTCGAAGGCGAGGGACGTTGCGATGTATCCAACATCGTGCTGTAGGGCGACGTGACGGGGGAGGGTCTGGAGACAGGTCGAGATGAATGTCCTTGAGTCCGAGCTGAAGAGGTATACTGGTGACTCTCCCCCCATGTCCTCCTTGTGCTCCCAAATCGGCTGCAACTGAGGACAAACTGCAGCTGTTCCCAGCGCTAACCTCTCGATTCCTTTACTGGCAAGAAAGAGAAGGTCTTGGGACATCAGATACAGAATGGAGACTCGAAATCTTGAATGAATCGGACCGAAGGGCCGGGACCCTCAGATTCTGAGTCTAGCCAACAACTCAGGAGCGAGCCTGAATGTTGCCTTCCCCTCTTCCTTAGAAAGGGGGGAGTAGTAAGAGACCAAGAAGATTGCTTACACACTGGCCGTGGCCAGAGTGAGCAGAAGACCCAAGGCGGAATACAATCCGAGGCCTGTCGTAAAGGGTCTTGAGAAGATCTCTTAAAGGACTAAAAGTCCGAGCCATGCTCCAAGTTGGAGGTCTTCCTCCGACTAGGGCAGGGACGATCGTAGCTTCGCATGAGCGAGGATAGATCCAGCGGGCAGGAAAAAGTTATTCCTTTAAGCCTGAAGGTCAGGGAAAGGCTGAGCGACAGGCTTCATTGCCGAGAGCGGAAAGGAGTTTCCTCCCACCGAAAGGCAATAAGACCATTATTGCTGGAGAAGAGGCCTCAAGGGAAGAGGTATATCTCCCACGGCACCAACCACCTTAGACTCTTCACTTTGCCTGGGAGACACTTGTGGATGACTATCGCAGATGACGCGACCTCCGTACCGCGACTGTAGCGGGTTGTCTCTTCTTGAGGAGGAAGCGTAGTGTCTCCAGGCATGAAGCCGAAGCGACGCCCGGTTCGGGAGAGATGTCGCAGTGTGGTTGTTTGAGTAGTTTGCGCCGTGGGAGAAGCTCTCCCGGGAGTTCCGTCAGGGGAAGCAGAGGGTCCAGAAACCGTTCTGCGCATAGTCCCAGTGGAGCTCTCCCATTGAAAGGTTGACAGACAACCTGGTCTTGATGAGACCCATTGTCCACAGACAAAAAGGAGGGAAGACGCAGGCGTCGAAGTTGTCCCACCATCACCGGAATGCATCTTGCCAGAGTCTCGGGGTCTGAGACTGGGGGGAAGAATAGCGGAAGCTTGAGGTTCCAAGCTGTCGCGATCAGGTCCCGCAGACCAGCACTTGCTGGTTACCCAAGGTCAAAGACCCCCAGGTACACTCTCTACGAGGCTCTGCTCGGATAGTCTGAGAGAAACATTCCCCTGCCTGGAATGAAAAAGCCGGTGGTGGTATTGAGAGAATCTCAATCATCCCGGTATCTCTACTGCAAGATGTGAAGGTGTGAAAATGCGTCCCCTGCTGGTTAGAATGAAGTCGACGCGCAACGGGGCGACTCGGCAGGAGCAGTAGGATCTGAAGAGGGGCCAGACTAAGGCCCCTAAGCCTGCCTGAATGATGGAGAGGTATCCTTCGGGTCTTGACCATAGGCCTGGACCGGAACATGCCCCCCCCCCCCCCCTTTCCTTTGACGAGTCCGAGAACCGCATCAAGAATGTGGGGAAAGGACGAGAATATCCACTACCATCAAGAGGCTCCATAGGTCAACACCCATTGCAGGTCTAATAGTTCCGCTGGTCCCATAGGGCCAGGGAGTCCGGTTAAACATTGCCTGAAGCCACCGGAACTTGGATCGCCCCACATGGAACTTATCCTGAGGCGACCGTTCGGACTATAGACGGGTCAATGAGGAAAGGAGAACTAGGAAACGTTCCAAGGTAGGGCTGAAAGCTCTGCTTGACTGAGAACAGGTACTGCGACTCTCCTCAGTCTTGCCACAGTCAACCGAAAGGAAGGCTCGGAGTATGTGGTAACAGAATCTGGCGTCCCCAGGTGGTCACCCATCCAAGTACCGACGTTGCTTAACCTCGCTGGACGGACGAGAAGCGGGGTTTCCAACGTGGTAAGGCCGTTGACTCAATATCATGGCCAGATACTCCAGATGTTGAGGCAGAGGAAGAGAAGGCTCCAAACAAAATACCATGAGCCCACACTCATGGTAAGCATCCGGAAGCTTGTCCCGGCGCTGAAGAAGGTCGAACCCGAGCCTACCGGAGTTGACCAGCCCTCCAAACAGCAGAGGAGGCGGAAGCCTGCACCTGAGCGGCCAAGAGGAAGGCAGGGAGAGTTCTCTGGGGAAACAAACCTGCTATGCCACGGCGGGATAGCCACACTGCATCATAAGCAGGAATACTTGCAGTCTAGGCTGAATTCGACGAGCACCCTGGAAGATGGATGGAATGGAAACTGAAAGTACCCGTCCTTCCGATCCAGGGTTTAAGGAGTCCTGTCGCCTCGTTACCAGTCTGATCGATTCTGCTGGTCTACGCTGGCCGAAGTTTGTTCGACAAACTTGATCAGGGCTGAGAGGTCGACTACGGACATCCCCTCTCAGATCCTTCCTTACAAGAAAGGATCGACTGAGGGGGCCGGGGGTGAAGCCGTCGATGATCCTAAGGAAGACCTTCGCCTAAGGTATGGATCATTCTGCCCAACCGAGCAACTCTGCTGACGCTATGGCATAGAGGTTCAGAGACACTGAATTCGCTGACAGAGACGGCAGGCACGATATCCTTGGCTAATCACAGAGATTGTGCGGGAATGGGCATCGGGAAGCTGTCATTCGGATGAGTAACCTTAAGCATCCTCCCAGCGAAAAACCTGCAATCCTAGAGTTCGTGAACTCCTTTTAGGACTATGCCCCCCCGGGGGAGTCTCCCGTGCCATCTGTTCCTGACAGGAGGAAACTGCAATTGGACACCTTGTCCCAGTTGTCGTAGCCGATAACTTAGGCCAACGTGATTGAAAGAAAAGGGCGCTGGAGCCCTGCAGAGTCTGGAAGAAAGCGCCTTGGAGGAGTGAAACCGGAAGTCGATTTCCTCCGCACAGCAGCTGTCTAAGTCTCTGTCCTTGGGCACAAACAAACTCTTCTCAAGGATGGAAGGGTGTCTGAGGTCGTCGACCTCCACAGATGAGACACCCGAAGGAAGCCCTCAGTCAGCGCGTCCAGATGGTACAACATCGAGCTTGTCCGCAAGTTAGATACTTAACGACGAAAGGCCAAGGTGCCTGAGCTCGAGAGGAGGAAAGTACCCTTGATCTTCTTGTAGCTTCCTTGAACCAAACCTCGGGCCGTAACCGAGGAGGGAAAGAACCTGGTAAGCTCCCAGAGGAAGAGGTAAGCAGTCACCCCTTGTCCGATGGAGAAATCTCGAACGGAAAGCCCCCCCGCCAAAAATCCTTCCAGGAAATGACGGGGAAGGGCTAACCCAGGTTCAGGAAAGAGGAGTGTTGCTCAGATCTCCCTTAAGTTTCTCCTATTCTTGCAAGTGCCATGCTCTGCGTTTACGGGGTGAGGCCGTGTTCTGGAAATACGCTCCAGAAGAACTCGCCAGGCTGGTCATGCTGCGAAAACCCCATTGGGAATCGTGGTCGCAATCGCCCTGGAGCTCGCGCGACGGAAATTCAAAGATTTTCGCGTGGGCGAACGTGGAAGAGCCCATGCGCGGTAACGCAAACGAAGATGAGCGAAGGAGCGCAGGAGGGCGAGCGTGGTAGGAAGGGCAAGAGCTGGTGGTCGGCGAGCGATAACCCATAGACGAGCAATGGATACTGCAAGAAATAAGCCGACATTTGTGCGAAGAAACACTGTAGGTTCGCGCGACGGAACATCATCCGTCCGCGCGATGGAAAAACCGTTGGTTCGCGCGTAGGCGAACATTGGAGAGCATGAGCGTAGACGTGCAGGCACGTGTGCGTGTGGGCGCGCGGTCGCGCGGGCGAGCGGTCGTGAGGGTGGGCAGGTGGATGAGAGCGAGTCCGAGGCGGCGAACGCAAGCGTTAGCGCGATGGCGAGGAAACGCGCTGCCGCGTGGGCGAGGAAGACCGCTGGCGATATGGATCAACAAGCGATCGGTGGTGAGCTGGTGAGCGCTAACGCGCAGGTTGGCGATGGCGCGTTGTGTTATGCCGACGCGATGGTCAAGCAGTATGCGCAGGTGAGCGATCGTGCGTTGGCGAGCAGTATGTGAAGGTGAGCGATCGCGAGCAGCCTGTGCAGGAGGGCGATCGCGCGATGGTGATCAGCATGCGCCGGGTCGCGCGATGGTGATCAGTATGCGCAGGGTCGCGCGATGGTGATCAGCATGCCAGGGTCGCGCGATGGCGATCAGCATGCGCAGGTCGGCGGTCGCGCGATGGCGAGCAGCATCTGCAGGTGGGCGATCGCGCGATGGCGAACAGCCTACGCAGTTGAGGATGGCGCGATGGCGAACAGCCTACGCAGTTGAGGATGGCGCGATGGCGATCAGCATCCGCAGTTGAGGGTGGCGCGATGGCGATCAGCATCCGCAGGTGTGCGGTCGCGCGATGGCGATCAGCATCCGCAGTTGTGCGGTCGCGCGATGGCGATCAGCATCCGCAGTTGAGGGTGGCGCGATGGCGATCAGCATCCGCAGTCGAGGGTGGCGCGATGGCGATCAGCATCCGCAGTTGAGGGTCGCGCGATGGCGATCAGCATCCGCAGTCGAGGGTCGCGCGATGGCGATCAGCATCCGCAGTTGAGGGTCGCGCGATGGCGATCAGCATGCGCAGGTGAGCTAGTAGCTGGCGAACCATGTTCCTTCAGAAGTGTTGGAGAACGTTGGCGTGCCGGCTGTAACACACGTGGGCGATCCGGAGATCGCTGGCGAGCTGATGATCGCTGGCGAGCTGATGATCGCTGACGAGCTGATGATCGCTGACGAGCTGATGATCGCTGGCGAGCTGATGATCGCTGGCGAGCTGATGATCGCTGGCGAGCTGATGATCACTGGCGAGCTGATGATCGCTGACGAGCTGATGATCGCTGGCGAGCTGATGATCGCTGGCGAGCTGATGATCGCTGGCGAGCTGATGATCGCTGGCGAGCTGATGATCGCTGGCGAGCTGATGATCGCTGGCGAGCTGATGATCGCTGACGAGCAGAAGGCTACGCAAAGAAGAAGAGGCCTTGACCCCGACCTGAACCGAAGTTCTAGATCGCGAGGGCGAACGTGGGCGCGTAACAGGAACCAACAGGAACCGCAGGGATGATCATCTTGAAAGCGCTGACGAACAGGAGAGCGCTGATGAGCAGAAGAGCGCCTGTGTGCTAACACTGAGCAGGAGCAGGAGAGAACACAGCAGAAGGGCGCGCAGGGAAACCCTGACACGCAAGGGAAGAACCCCCGTGGGGGCAACCCTTTGCCCCGAAGGGATCGTTGTCCGCCGGGAGACTGATGTCCGTCGGAAGACCGCTGTCCGTCGGGAAGACCGTTGCCCGTCGGGAAGACCGTTGCCCGTCGGAAGACGAGATCAGACTGCTGTCCATCTGCACCAAGGCGGAAGATCGAGAAAAAGGAGTTGTAGGCTGCAAACGGAGATCCAAAAAGGCGCCTCAAGCACCCTTATAGGGAGATGAGAGGCCCTTACGACGAGGCGGACGGTGGGCCTTACGGCGAGGGAGGCCAACAGCAACAGCAACAGAAGAAACCTCCGAAGAGGAGTCTCTATGAGTGTACTCTCTCGCAAACGAAAGAGAAACACTTCGTGGAAGAGACTGGTCAGCCAGTGACCTAAAAGGAGCAATCCTCCGAAGAGGAGCTCCTGCAGTTGCCCAGCCCCTTGAGCGAAACTGCAGGTGCGACCGCTCAGCACCAAGAGCATAGTCGCACGAAAAAAAGGCAAGAGAAGAACCCCCCAAAAGGGGAAAAACTCAAGCCTGGACAGGAAAAACTTCCCTCGGAAGGAAAGTTACCCGCCCAAGGAGGCAAGCCTCCTGAGAGTTCTAAAATGAACTGGAGAGCTGTCCGTCGTCACGGGAGTACTTCCAGTAGAAGGAGACACGCCCCTGACGAAAATACAAGGGGGGAGGCAGCAACAGCCGAATCCCCAGGACTCAACCAGACAGCTCACACCGTTGCCATATTACAAAAACGAACTAGATCGGTAACTGTAAAAAAATAAAACAAATAATATTAGTACACATTCATTCCCCCGGGAAGGCTCCGAAGAGGAATCCCGAGGGAAAGGAACAAGAATTACACAAGAGGCACGTGCCCTCACAATCACTTACACTCGCGGAAGGAGAGCTGTAACCAAAACAGAATTATAACAATTATAATTAAGTAACTATGTAATTATGTAATTTAAAAATGAATGAACACTAAAGAAAGAACGAAAACCCCGAAAGGAATCGTTCTACAAGCTGAAAAACAAAAAACAACTACAATTAGATTCATAACTAATTGAGACAAACGTACGGCGTAGCAACCCCCCCACACGGAAAGGAAGCTACAAGGGCGGAGTAACACGTAGTAAAAGGGTGAACGACCTCAAGAGAGAAAAAGAGAGAATGACATAAGTCAAAATCGATCACCACCCATAAAATTACGCCGTGGTGGCCTAACTGCCAAGGCCTCCACGTAGATATCGTACACTACACACACAAATCTGAAAAGGAAACTTACTTATTTCTATACTCAAATATATATACAAACATGAAAACATGTTTACATATATATAGAGTAAATGAAAAGTAAGCGATTAAGTAAAGACAAAACAAACAATGGCTGCCAAGAGAGGACCAAGACAGAGACGTCTGTCACAGTCCGAGCCAAAAGTGAAAGTGAGTATTCACCTGTGTGTGAGGGGGAGGAGGGGTAGCTAGCTACCACTCCCCTACCCCCCCGCTAACTAGCGCGGGGGTAATACACCCTCGTTAAATTCTAATGGCTCGCCATTTCAGCTACGCTAAAAGGTAACCCTTTGTAAATAGCGTGGTTTGTATTTCGGTTACGGAACAATTACTGATTTCTATACTCAAATATATACATAAACACGAAAAAATGTTTACATATATATTGAGTAAAAGAAAAGTAAGTGATCAAGTAAAGACAAAACAACAATGGCTGCCAAGCGAGGACAAAGACAGAGACGTCTGTCCATTGTCCGAGCCAAAAGTGAAGTGAAGCAGTTCACCGGTGTGTGAGGGGTGGAGGGGTAGCTGGCTACCACTCCCCTAGCCCCCTGCTAACTAGCGCGGGAGTAATACACCCTCGTTAAATTATAATGGCTCGCCATTTCAGCTACGCCAAAAGGTAAACCCAATGTAAATAGCGTGGTTTGTATTTCGGTTACGGAACAAATATTTTTTCGTATTTTGCGACGGAGGAAGTTATAGAAACTTGTAGTGGCTGCAGTATTCCATACCTAAAAGCATTTGCTAAATTTCATGGTGATTTTTTTTATACGACATCCAATGTTGATAATTTCCTTAAAAGCACAAAATGTAATACCTCAACGTTTACAGTGCCATTCTCATATATTACTGTAATACCCAAACCAAGATATCTAAAACCAAATAGAAACGCCGGTGTGGTTATACTGTTACTGCATATGAAGGTACATTTATGGGAAAAAGTCGCCTACCCCCATGGAAGATAATATTATTTCCAAACCACTTTTTACATAAGCATTGGGACCATAATACCCTCATGGAGGGTATCGATATATCCTTCAGAACCAGTGTTAATTGGCGAAGTTTCTGTTCGGAGGTTACCGAATACTTCTTCGATAATCAAGAGGTGATTGGAGGTGACGGAGTAATAGTTGGAATAGACGAATCTCATTTTGGAAAAGCTAAATACAACCGTGGTAGACCGTTAAGTGCCATATGGGTCTTTGGGGGTACTAAATGTGAATCCAAGAAATTTTTCATCATCCCTTTAGTTCCCCCTCTTTCTACTAAACGTGATTCTGCAACTCTAATTCCCCTAATTCAGCAATATATCAAACCTGGTAGTATAATTATTAGTGATAAGTGGTCTGCCTACAACTCTCTTTCTGAAATAGGTTACCAACATAAAGCTGTTAACCATTCTAAACATTTCGTTGACCCCCAAGACCCAATCATCCATACACAACATATAGAACGCCTCTGGAGAGAAGTGAAGAAGTGGGTACAGAGACCTAGAATGAAGACTGAATATTTCAAGTAATATTTTTCCAGGTTTTTTTTTACCCACTACTACCCAGAACATACGTTATTGCACCACTTCTTCCTTACTGCCAGTCGCCTCTACCCTCCGATACAGCAACACCCAAGGGACCCCCTAGACCCACAAGACCTGGATGACCCACAACCTTCCACATCCCAGTCATAGGAGTTGGAACGTCAGTCTCAAACCCCCGTGACCCGCAAGTTTTGTCGTCCGGGTCATAAAGGTAAGTCATTCAACAAAAGGCATTATATTGGTTTTGTGACCTGGGAACTTCTAGGTTAGGTTAGGTGGGTTTGTTAGGTTCTGTACCCTTTTTGTACATTTTTATATATTGTGTAAAGTGTATATGGAAAAATTCTTTACAATACACATGATAATATTACCGTGGCATTGCTATGTTAGAAATGCCACCGTAACGTTTGTAACGCTGTGTATCATTGGTAACGTTGCTAAATTTATCGTTCGAAGTCCATATGTTAGGTTTGTGACCTGTGAACTTCTAGGTTAGGTTAGGTGGGTTTGTTAGGTTCTGTACCCTTTGTGTACATTTTTATATATTGTGTAAAGGGTATATGGGAAATACACATGGTAATATTACCGTAGCCTTTTTAACGTTAGCAATACCACCGTAATGTTGGTAACGCTGTGTATCATTTCTAAAGTTGCTAATATTCCGTTCGAAGTACATAGGTGAGTGAAGTGACACGGAAATTGAACAAGTCATTATACAGTGATACCTCGGTAGTCGAACGACTCTATACTCGAACAATTCGGAGTTCGACCAAAATTTTCGAGAAATTTTTGCTGCGGTGCTCGACCAAAAATTCGGTACTCGACCAGCCGAACACGTGACGACCGCATGGGCTTTGTGATGATCGCGCCATCTCGGCCACTCTCGCTTGTTCGGGAAGCATCAGTTCTCTCGAGAGCGTCACTCAGACAACGCGCGATCAGCATTCGTTGTGATTTAGTGATTTTCAGTGCTTTTAATTGCTTTTTTAGCTTTCATAATGAGTCCCAAGAAAGTAATGAGTGTTAAGGGGAAGGAGAAGAGGAAAACAGTGCGAACAACGATCGAGTTGAAGAAGGAAATTATAGCGAAATATGAGAATGGTGTACGAGTGTCCGATTTAGCGGTAGAATACGGAATGGCGAAGTCGACCATTTCTACGTTTTTAAAGCATAAAGAAATGATTAAGAAGGCGAATGTTGCAACGGGAGTTACGGCGGTAACTAAGCAAAGGCCACAAGTGATTGAGGAGATGGAAAAGTTGCTTTTAATATTTATTAAAGAAAAACAGTTGGCCGGGGAAAGTGTTAGTGAAGCGTTCATTTGTGAAAAAGCGTTGCATATCTATGAAGAATTAGTGAAGAAAAGTCCGAGTACCAGTGAAAGTGATTCATTTACATTTAAAGCGAGCAGGGGTTGGTTTGAAAAGTTTCGTAATAGAACAGGTATTCATCGTGTTACTAGGCATGGGGAGGCAGCTAGTTCGGATCAAATTGCAGCCGATAAATACGTGGGGGAATTCGATCGGTACATAAATGAACAAAATTTGATCGCACAACAAGTCTTTAATTGTGATGAGACTGGGTTATTTTGGAAGAAAATGCCAGCCAATACGTACATTACCAAGGACGAGACGAAGATGCCAGGTCACAAGCCAATGAAAGATAGGCTAACATTGTTGCTGTGTGCAAATGCAAGTGGCGATTGCAAGATCAAACCCTTGTTAGTGTACCACTCGGACAACCCCCGGGTGTTCAAACGAAATAATATTTGTAAAAGTGCACTACCAGTTATGTGGCGCTCGAACACTAAATCTTGGGTCACAAGACAATTCTTTACTGAGTGGATAAACGAAGTGTTTGCCCCCCAGGTTAAGGCTTACCTCATTGAAAAGAGCTTGCCAATGAAATGTCTTCTGGTTATGGACAATGCTCCTGCACATCCTCCAGGTCTCGAGGATGACTTGAAAGAAGAATACAGCTTTATCAAAATCAAATTCTTGCCCCCCAATACTACTCCCATACTCCAGCCCATGGACCAACAGGTCATTTCAAACTTCAAAAAACTCTATACCAAGGCCCTTTTCAGAAAGTGTTTTGAAGTGACCAGTGACACGAAGTTGACCCTAAAGGAATTCTGGAAGGAACACTTCAGCATCCTCAACTCTGTTAACATGATTGACCAAGCTTGGCGAGGTGTGACCTATAGGACATTGAACTCTGCCTGGCGTAAGCTGTGGCCATCATGTGTCACAGAGAGGGAGTTTGAAGGTTTCCAACCAGAGGCGGGTCCAAGCACTGCTACCCCTGTAATTTCTGATGACACTGATGTCGTTGAGGAAATTGTTGTCATGGGCAGGAGTTTGGGGCTTGAGGTCGACAAGGATGATATTGATGAGCTTGTAGAAAGCCATTCTACCGAGTTGACTGTGGAGGAATTGTTGCACCTGCAACAACAACAGCAGCAGGATCTGATTGTGGAGCAGGAATCTTCAGAAGAGGATGAGGTAAGGGAGGATGTTCCAAGTTCTCTCATCAATGAAATTTGTTCCAAGTGGGCAGATGTGCAGGCTTTTGCTGAAAAATACCACCCAGAAATTGCAGTAGCAAACCGGGCAGTGCATATGTTTAATGATAGTGTCATGTATCATTTTCGAAGAATACTGCAGAGGAGGAAGAAACAATTAACAATAGACCAGTTTTTCACAAAAGAAAAGAAAGCTGCTACATCAAAGCCTGTTTCTCCTCCAAAGAAGAGACAAAGAAGAGAAGAAACCCCTGAAATAGATCTGCCCACCCTTTCATTGGAGAGAGAAACAACTCCTGAAGGAGAACTACCCCGCCACATCATGGAAGGGGACTCTCCTTCCAAGCAGTAACCTCCCCCTTCCATCCTCTCCACATCCATCCCTGTATGCCATCGAACCGCTGCTCAAAGGTATGTTCACTACAGTACAGAAAATGGTTTAAAATTGTTTTATTTTAGTACAGTAAATGGTTTAAAATTGTTTTATAGGATTTTCTGACCAATTTCATACACATTTAGATAATTATTGTTGTTTAGGTACACGTTTTATTAATATTTTGGGCCTGTTCGAGTGCTTGGGAACGGAATAGAATATATACCATTATTTCTTATGGGGAAAAAAAATTCGGTACTCGAACAAATCGGAGGTCGAACACGGATCTCGAACGGATTATGGTCGAGTACCGAGGTATCACTGTATTTATAAATTATAACACAATATATATAACAATAGTCATTATATTTACAAATTTTAACAGGAAATATGTTTTCCTGTAGAAAATAACATGATTTAACCGGTTTTCACCTTCATTTCATCCGTAATAACATCAACCAGTTCGGCTAGTTAAAGTTAGTCGAATTGGTAAATGTGTAGGAGAGCTCCGCGGAAGATCTTGAAGAATTTAAACACCTACAATTCACTATTATATCATATAGAACGCTTATATAATAGTCAATATATGAGCAGCTTCTATTTAACGAAGATATTCGTGTGTATAGTTATGTTTCACTTGGATTTTTTCTAAGTGTTTGTTTTTGTTTACTGTGTGATGTCTTGGCTAAAATGAGCTGTTTCACCGCGTTACTGCGTATGGCGGACTAGTTCTCAATGCTATTCTAACCAATAACAGGTGTTTTCTTGACGTCACACTGTTTGAAAACCAATCATGGCGGTTTTTACAAATCTAGCCAATGCTGACACTTATTACTTCACTTATCCCTGCTACTTTTCCACCAGTTACCACAGTTTACGTGAAGTTCCGCGGAGGAATATTTTTGCACGTCTCGGATCTCCCTTCAAACTGAAAAGCTCATTTTGCCATGAAGTATGGAGCAATTAGCAGGACCTTCATCCCGTTCCGACTGTGTCACTTGTGACAATTGCTTTATTTCTTATGGGGATTTTTGTGTACATTATTCAGGGAAAGTTGATTTGCTAATTGCATTTGCTCAACGTCATGGTTTGATTTTGGCAGAGAAAAAGTGCCCTAATTGTGAAAATGTGTGCCATATAGATTACAACAAATTAGCATTCCGGTGTGATCGTAGTGTGGTTACTCGTGGGAAAAGGAAGAGGAGGTGCAATTTTTTCGAGTCTTGTTTCAAAGGTACATGGTTTGGAAACGCAAAGTTAGATATTGAGACTAATTTGAAGTTTGTGTTCCTTTTTTTGCAAAAGGCGTTTTCATTTGAATTTGTTTCGTTTGAACTGAAACTCAATGTGGCCTTAAGGGGGGGTCGCAGGGGGGGCGGAGCCCCCCCCCGGTAGGCCTAGGTAGGGGTACAGGGCCCCATAGGCTAGGTTAGGTGGTGCCCTGAAAATTACTGTGGCCTTAAGGGGGGTCGCAGGGGAGGGCGGAGCCCCCCCTCCCGGTAGGCCTAGGTAGGGGTACATGGCCCCCAGGGTAGGGTAGGTAGTTGTATTAGGTTCGGTAGTGCCCCGAAAAATCACTTTTCTCCTCCTCCCCCCACCCAAAAACCCCGCTTCCCACTGGGGTCCCCCATAATTGTAGTGGTAGGTTTATGCTTACATTTTCTGTGTAAGAGTTAGGTGGTTGTAGGAGGATTATCTCACAGTTTCAAGGTAACTGTAGCTCTAACTTACTGTTTTCTTTCGTTTTCTACTTTTAGAAACTTTTAAATCGAGCGCGGAGGTCTCCTACACAATTACCGTCGAATTGGTCGTTTTGTTTGTTTGCTTTTAATATGAAGGTCAAATTCGGTCAAATCACGTTATTTACTACAGGAAAACATATATTTTCTGTTTGGAATCATAATCTGTAATACAGTAAAACTTTACCGTCAGGGTAGAGTCGTTTAGTGAGGAACCAAGCTAGTTTTTTATAACCCTTCCCCCTTATTCAACGTATCTTGCCATTTATTTCTTTCCCAGCATTTAAAGAACCTCCTGATTACTGTACAAGAAGAGGAGAGATGAAGGACTGCATAAATTATGAGTAAATGGAGAGCGTAGTCTTGTAAAGAATTACCATTATTTGCGACACAGCTAAGTAATATGGCACATACTATGAATAAAAAATAATGAATAAGCCAGGATGAATAAACGTGATTTATAAGATGAGTACGA
This sequence comes from Palaemon carinicauda, assembly GCF_036898095.1. NCBI lineage: Eukaryota > Metazoa > Arthropoda > Malacostraca > Decapoda > Palaemonidae > Palaemon > Palaemon carinicauda. The sequence goes on from NC_090755.1 coordinate 15,406,642, forward strand.
TGAATAATTACTTTTAAAAAATGTAGTTTTACTGTATTACAACAAAAATACCAAATAACACTTCAATTTCCTTGAGATATTCGGCACACGTGATTTAAATGGCACAAACTATGAGTAAAAATGTTGAATGGATGAGAATGGTTAAGCGTCATGAATAAGATTAATAAATTTAAAAAATTGTTAAATTTCTCACGGATTTTCAACAGAAATAATGCAACGGCATTGATAAATAATACTAAAATTATGTAGGCCTACTCACCAGAAACATATTACGTAGAACAATCCATTTCCGGTCCAAGAGCGTCAATAGGCTTTCTTTCGTAGTAATGAAATCGGAGTCGTCAACACTATGCATCCTCTATATTAAAATAACTCACCATCGATTCATCAGAATCTTTATCACCAACCTAACCATAGAATCCACTTGTTACTTGAAACAAACGCTTTTGACGTAAAGATACGATAAATGACTATTCACTATTGTAAAAAGAATGTAATAAATCACGTTATATTGGCAAAATACAAGCACTTTTATGGGGACACACCAATTCTCTAGTTGCATAATTCACGAAAAGGATGATGTACTAACTGAGCATCAGTCAGGAGTGAGACATATCACATATCCCGTGCAACGGCACATCTAATAGTCCAGGTGTTTAATATTATGTTTTTTTTATGTTGTTTTGTCTTTTTCTCCACATCAGGTTTAATATTTCTTTTTTCTTTTCTGAATTTCTTTCACTGAATAAAATTGATCATATTATTTTCTTTAAGTCTTCCTCGTAAGGTTGTTGAAACCCAAGTATTTCATTCTTTTTTTTCTATATTCCTGACAAAAAAAGTGCCAAATATTCTTAATTTTCACCAAAATTAGTTTACACTCCCCCTTTATGTCTATCTTAATGTTTAGTTTTAACGTATAAGTCTTTGCTCTAAAAATATCACTCATGCACATGTATTGTCATATATTTCGTCTTCTTTAATTTCTTTCCTCCAATTTCTGTATATATCTAAGTTCACGTTATTTTCTCATTCTTCTTTCGATCTTCCAGTGTTCCACTTTCTAATTTCGGATTTTACTTCTGACTTGGTTATTCTTCTTGTCTACCTTATATCCAGATTTCATTCTTGTAGGTATTTTGCTGGATGTTTCCACCATCTTTCCTCTTTTTCTTGAATGTCCAGGATTATTGTTTTCAAATATTTTTATTTTTTCAATTCAGGTTACGGTTTATGCACTGCAGCTTCCCGTCCATCACCCTTGTTATCATAGAAGATGCCCATACTTCTCTCCTTAAAGTACTTCTAGTGGCACCTAATATTTTCCTTTATATCCCATTCGCTATCCTTTGTTATCTCTCCATTTCAGTTTTTGTCAAATTTTTAATGTTTGTTCCATACAAAATCGATGTTAAAGCAATACTTTTCCAAAAAACAAAAGAAAAAAAACATCATATTAGTACTTTATTGCAACATCTCTCTATGACTGAATACGTTAAGTTGGTTAGTTTAGGGTTTTTCTACCATTACTTTTTTTCTGAGTTTTAAATGTTCCTATTACTGTCTAATTTAATATCTAAGTATGTTAAACTTTCTACTACTTTGATTCGCTCTATGTGATCTGGCTTTTCTTTCACGTTGTAAATCATGATATTACTCATTTCTTTATTCATCTCTAACCCTTATCTTTACCACTTTCTACTAAAAGTTGGGTGTTGCGCTTTGAATTATCCATATCTTCAACATCCTTTACATTCAGATCTTCACGAACAGTACCACTCTGTTCGTTATACCAAGACCGTCTCGAGAGAAGGCCAGGTCATTTGGGGGCTAAGAAAGGTCCCATGTGGTACGAGTAGTGCTTTCAAACAGCTACTATATGCTGTGAGTAAAGGGGTCTCGCTCGATTTCTTCACAATTTTCTACTGTTACGCCAGAAAATATGACTGTTTTGGAATCTA
>NC_090755.1:15413602-15469322 GCF_036898095.1 Palaemon carinicauda
GTAGTAATAGTACTCTCAAGCAAGAGATCTATAACCCAAGACAGTGGAAGACCATGGTGCAGAGGTTATGGCACTACCCTAGACTAGAGAATAATGGTTTGATTTTGGAGTGTCCTTCACAAGTTTCCTTACAGAATGTTCATCTAGGTACTTCTTTATAATACAATATTTCTAAGATTATAGCCAACAGTTTTTACTACATTATTTATTTGACCACTGGAAGACAAATTACAGTCAAAGATACGCATAGATCACGAACTTTACTAGAGAAGCTTTCGTCTCCACCTATCAGCGCGTTGTGAGTTTTATCAAGGCCTTGGTTTTATCCCTTTAGTTATGGGATTCTGACTAAAGTTGCACAATATGATTTTACATTTAAGAATTTCGGTCTTATTCAAATTCGAAAACTTCTCATCCCAACACGATATATGATAGTGCTATGCCTCAAGAAGCCATTGGAGCAAAAACACTAAAATTCTTACTTGTTTGTGTTTTTAAATGTTGGGGAATGAATGACAACCAAACAACTAAAATTGGATGAAAATAAATCAGAGTTTATGGTGGTTGGAAAGAAAAACAGCCTAAGAAACTCGGGTGATATTCAAATAAACATAAAGAACCAGTCCACCGATATGATGATATCTTGGCAACAGTGGCAGTGCATTACAGCTGAGCTCAGCAGTCAGCACTCGGCCTACTGTTTCAGTGTCTCTTTTTGTGACATATCACCTGGATAACTGTTGTGACCTCACAAACTGCTTGTAGTTTACCGATATAACGTAATTTTTCGCATTGTGTATATACCATTGATTAGGCATACATCGTCTTCGCAATTAAAAGCGTATGTCATGTGTAACAAGTGGATTCTATGGTTGTGTTGGTGATAAAAGTTATGATGAATTAATGGCGAGTGATTTTAATATATACGATATTTTTGACGATCCCGATTTCTTCATTACTGAAGAAAAGCTTGTTGACGACCTCCGACCGAAAATGGATTATTTTATATAGTACTCTGCTGCTCCTGGTGAGTAACATCATTTTAATCTTGTATTGTTACTCATGATGAAAATCCTTTTTTTTCAATTTATTCATTCTGATTATTCAATATCTTTACTTATAGTATGTTAACCATATTACTTATCCATCACGTTTATTCATCCTGTTATTCATTCATTTATTTTCACTTATAGTATGTGCCATTTTATTTACGCTATAATCTAAAAGAAAATTTATTTTTTTTTCTCAAAAGGTTGGACCATTAAAACAAAATTTATTCATCTTTCCTCCCCTGGTAAAATTATAGTTACAGACAAACTCCGATATCCGATATATATATATAAAAAAAGTGTATTTCTTTCTGGCTTATTTGGGGTTTCCAATGATTTTGACCTTTATTTTTGCCGCAAATAATCATATTTAAAGATGCAGGGTCCCCATTAATTACTACAATAATGGGGTTCCACAGTAGAGAAATCAGGGTTTTTCGGTTGGGAGAATTCAGATAACGTATAACTTAACGTAGGAGTAAACATATAAAATAAAATTACGTATTTAACCTAAACACACCCACCTAAACTAACCTAGTTGTAAATGTGTAAAGTGAGAGAAGCTGTCTAACCTAAACACAACCACCTAATCTAACCTAGGAAAAAATATGTAAATTAAGAGAAGCTGTCTACTCTAACCTATACACCCCCACCTAACCTAACCTAGTAGAAAACGTGTAAAAGTCGAGAAGCTGTCTAACCTATACACACCTGCCTAACCTAATCTAGGAGAAAACATATAAAGTGAGATTAGCTGTCTAACCTAAACAGTCACCTAACTTAACTTAGGAGAAAACCTGTAAAATAAGAGAACCCTGACTAGCCTCCTGGCTAGTACAGTTGTAATGTGTTTGCATGGCTGCAGATCGAGCCCTGCCCAGGACCGTGAGTTTAAGCTGTTCGTGGGGAAGTCCACCTCTGTGTTTGGGCACCACAGACGGGGTTGCGCTTGCTCAGCTAACATTTTGGTGAGCATCTATTCTGATGAAACTGGAATTGAGACTAGATACCTTTAAGGGGACCGTTCGCTATGGTGTTTGACCAACAACTTTATAAAATCGAAAATCGTTTTATTGTTTTTATGTATGCAGAAAGATATCTTACATGCTCACCAGAAGTTTCAGCCAAATATGTTTTACAAATAATGAAGATAGAGCGGTCCTTAAATGATGATGTCATCCTTACTGCGTCATCTGCATGACTGAGTTAGACAGAGTCGTCTTTGTGCGTTTATTTTTGCATATCTATAGCGATTTTTGCACTATGTGCTGAAATCTCGTACGTCTGGCAGAAATGGAAGGCATTGGTAGAGGGTAGGCGAACGTAAACTACGATCAACGAGAAGAACAGCCAGGGTTTCCAAAGACGTATAGAAGTTATAATTCATAAGTTTGTTTACTTGTAGTTTAGTTCGTATGTACAGTATGTTGTCTTTTCACAACGTCCTCGTGAACTTTATAGAAAAGCCAATGTTATCTAATGTCAAAAAAAGAACAAAAAGTAAGCAGAGAACAACAAAAAAAAGAACCAAGAAAAGAGGGAAACATGAAAAAGAGTACAAAGCTGGAACATTCTAACTAAAACTTTGGCAATAATGAGAGACCGCTGGCAACTCATGACACCCTTATGCCAAGTGTATTAGTAAACTTAGGGTTTAAATACCTAATTTAGGGTTCGTTTATGTAGGAATAAACAATAAAAGTACAAAGTAAGGTTATCATAATGTTATCTTGATTTTTTTAAGAAAAGAAGCAAAAATTTATAGCAAGTCTTTAGGAGCTCATAACTCAAAAACATACTTATTCCCACTTGAGTACATTTTTCTCATTTATAGTTCGATTTTGAAGTGGAAGATGTCATTGAAAAGAGGAATAAAAATCCCACAATTTTATGTACCAGAATTTTGATTTTCTTTTTTCTCTTTTTTTTCATGAATATTTTACGTCTAGACGAAGAAAATTTAAAAAAAAAAATCATAAAAATAAAAGAAAAAGGAAAATCAAAATCTGTCACAGAATTATTCGATTTATAAAGAAGTTTTGATGGTATGATTTTTAATACAATTGGTGTCATATTAGTGGAGAAAAATGTACCTAAAATTTTTTAAAAACCACGATTTCTGCTAATAAATAAAAAAGTTTTTGATCAAATGACTTGAAATTTTTGTATGATGAAGGTATTATATGTTTAAAACATATTTAGGAATTATGTATTTTGAATCATTAGAAAAAAATGCAAGACATAGCGGACGGACCCCTTAACCTAAACACGTCATTGTTACCTAACGTAATAGAAAATGTATGAAATAAGAGTTTTTAACCTAAAGACACCCACCTAATCTAACCTAGGAGAAAATGTACAGTACTGTATAACATTATCGAAACTGTCTAAACACACCCACCTAACCTAATATAGGGGCTGGTCCTACTTACCTTTACCTCACTTAGAAGGGTGGAAAACCTCTCTACAAAGCAAAATAAGTCTTTTGGTTAGTCACTTCACTTACCTTGAATAAAATCAAAAGTTGCAGACATGGAAGGTTGGCGATCAATCTTATATGAATTGTCTATGTTCAGAAGCAAAGCAATTTATCGTGTTTCATCATTTTTACCATACCCATGATTCATAACCAATAACAAAAGACATTCAGAGGTCACTCTTGTAAGCAGGACTCACTTTATAATTAGTGTCAGGAGGGGACATTCTCCCAGTGGGTGAGGTTTGGTAGATGGCGGAAGAAATCCAAAATGGATTCTTCTTCGGGGTGTTCCTCGAAGGCAAAGAAACTCATACTTGCTTCTCCGTCAGTTCGATCCCTCTATGATGACTCTGCTCGCTCGTTCTCCTCCTGAGGACGTTCGGGTAAGAGTGATGGCTGTTTGGCCCCCAGACAACCCGTGGGTTTAGAAGACGCCGCCGCTTCCCCCAGTGAAGTGGTGCTGCCCTCTGCCGAATGGGAGTCTCTCTCTGTTGACGCTGTTTTTCAACTGTTGCCTTCCTTAGGGATTTCTGGTCCCCCTTCAAAGGGATGGCTGTTGGAGATGATTTAGTTAGGGGCACAGAGGAAGCGCTTACCTGCATCCTCCTAGGTTAACTCCAGTCATCCTCTTCGAGACTCTGAAGGTCATGCACTGGTAGAGTCTCTAGTGCCCTTACCTATAACCCCCTCTGCACGTGCTCGTTCATCCTTTCTTTGTGTCACTTCAGGGGATGAACAAGACCAAGTACAGAATAGTGCTCCTAGGAGTTTCCAGTGGGGAAAGTCAAATGTCAGCTCGCAGATTATGACACATTTCCTCAGCTGAGGGTTTACGAAGTATGACGCACCGATCTGCTCCTCAACAAGGGCAGCACCTCTCTCGTTTAAGAGTGAGACTTACCTCTCCTGAGTGGTCGTCTCCACTGGGTTTTAGGGAATGATTGCTAGACTCATCCATGCCTCTCTCCAGCCCTTTCAAGCATTGCTCTTTGGAGTAAGACAACACGGTGGTCCGGGGATTGTGTTCAGCGTCGGAACCTCTCCGAAGCGCCCTGCTCCTAGTTTTGTTAAGGCAGGACCTTCAGGCCCTGCCCTTAGGATTTTCTTTCTCATCGGGGAAAGAACCCACCCTTCCTGCTGTGTGCATGCACACAGGATATCACCATTCTTCTGCGATTCCTAATGCTGGAGTACTTAGGTCTTCTCATCAAGTTCCTGTTGGAGCATTGGTGAGTGGTCTTGCTTTGCCACATGTAGCTTTGTCTCATGGACAATTGGACCTTAGTCTAGCGAGGTGGTCATACCCATTGTTGCGCACCCATCCACCAAATGAGGTGCAAGGGTAAGCTCATCTCGCGATACATTCGGTTTGCAGAAACAGTTTCATAGATAGCTGCATGCAAGCGCTACTTCTGTAGCACATGTCTTCTCTGCTTCGGCAGTACATGCACCTGCTTCTGAGGTATGTGTACATTCTGCTTCTGAGGTATATGTACACTCTGCTTCAGCAGCACTTGTTCATGACGAGGGGAATGCTACCGTACGATCACCTGTTTGCCCTGTAGGGAGAGTGCATGTGTGGACCATGGAATGAACCATTGCAGTAGCTCAACCTCAAACACGTTCGCTCGGATAAACAGTTTGCGATAGTGCTCCTGTGTGTTTACCATTGGTAACTCACATTCTTTCCCCCCCAGGCAACAACAGCTTTTTTAGCGATTTTGACCAAACGCTTGGTCATCTTCAACCGACTTGGGAACCTCCTATTCAAGCTCCTTAGCATGATCACTCTCGCAGCTTGTCTGTGGGTGTCCATTTGTTTACAAAGGACACCCCCATGGTTCCACAACTTAGTCAAGGCAGTCCTGCAAGTGGTTTCTGGTCCTGGCCAAGTACTACCAGTCAGTCAGGCACCTCTGATTGTGCTTAAGGTGGGTACTCTCCAAATGCCTTTTGAGGTATCAGGCTCTTCCAAAAAAGTCTTTCCTCCATCTGATCTGAGATGGGGGGCTCTTTTCCCAGACAGGCTCCTTTCCCGTCTGTTCCTCCTCCTTTTTCTTAATGGTCGTTTAGATGCCAAAAATATCTAGACTTGAGACTATGAACATTGGTCTAGACCTGTAGTGGGAGAGCCTGGGAATTACTGTATTCCGCTCATTCAGCAGAGAAAGAGACACCAAAGGAAAGGAACAACTTCCCCTGGGGTTATGCTACACCCCAGAACTAGCAGAGGCTTGAGATCTCACGCATGATTATAGGTTATCACCGATCTAAATTGTCCAAACCGAACAATCCGCCTCACCTTCGGTAACTGCAAATCGCCCCTCGTTCCCCTGGAGGCTTCTAAGATAACATAGACTACAAGGGACTACAATTTGGAGTTTATAGTGGTTTTTACTTCCACTCGATACACCCTGGAATAGCACGCACCCAAATCTGTTTATTACCTCTGCCAAGGAGATAATATTTTTAAGTTGGTTTATTTATTTATTTGTGTGTCTGTGGAGACGATTTGTCACTGTGCCTGTGGACAGGATTACGTCAAAACTACTCTACAGATTTTGACGAAATTTTCACCACATAGATTTTAGGTCATGGACGACCCCATTAGATTTTGGAGATGATCTAGATCCGGACTCTAGTTACGGATTTGCATTTTTCACAATTTTAAAGATTATGTTTAAAGAAATTGAGGGGTTTTGACAAAATTTCCATCTCATATGATTCTTAGGCCTTGGACGACTCCATTAACGTTTGGAGATGATCCAGTTCTGGATCCGGATTTAGGTTTGCATTTCTTATTCATATTTATTTGTCTGTGTGTCCATGGACAGGATTACAGGATTACGGCAAAACAACTTGACAGATTTTGATGAAATTTTCACCTCAGATAGATCATAGGTCATGGATGACCCTATTAAATTGTGGAGATGATCCGGATTTGCATTTTTCACAATTCTAAAGATTACGTCAAAACAAATTGACTAATTTTGACGAAATCTTCACCTTGTATAAATCTTAGGCAATGGGCAACCCCATTAACTTTTGGAGATAATCCGGTTCCGGATTCTAGATCTGGAGTTGCATTTTTGTTTTTGTGTCAACGTCATCCTTTGGCGGAGGTCAGAAGTCTTTGATTGCTCTTGTTATATGTTTTTATATTTCTCATCATTATTTTACTTTTTAAATTTGCTATATAAGTCTGATAATTATTTGAGTTATAATTATGCTGGAATTTTTTCTTGAAATAAACAAAATTGATATTTTTGTATTTGGAACATCGTTCCAAGATTTCAGTTTTGACGTTTATTCAAAATTAATTGATGAATAATCACGACTTGTTATTTTTATTATTATTAAAATTTTAGAAATTATTATTACTATTAAAATTATTCGAATTATTATTATTAAAATGATTAAAATTATATTAAAATCATTATTTAGGGTTCTGCTTATTTACAATTAATTACCTCCTCCCACAAAGTTGGAAGGAGGATATGTTTTACCCCCTGTTTGTGTGTGTGTTTGTTAGTGAACACCTTCCTAGCCACAATTTTAACCGTACAGTAATGAAACTTGAAGGGATTAACTGCTATGTAAAAAGCTGGGAAATGATGAAATTTTGGAAGGTCAAGGTTAAAGGTCACAGTCAAGCAAAATGTTCAATTCACATAATCAGCCATAATTTTGGACGTCGTTGTCACAGAGACTTCAAACTTGGTTCATTTTTGAGTGTAAGAAAATCCACGCCAATTCATACATGTTCAGGTTGAAGGTTAAGGTTGAGTCCATGGTCAAGGTCAAGCAAAAGGTCATATTCCGGTTGTCAACCATACGGCCATAGTTTTAATTGTAAAGTAATGAAACCTGTAGAGATTTTAAACTGTTACCGTATTTAAAGAGCTGGAAGTTTTTAAATTTTGGAAGGTCAAAGGTCAAGTTCATGAATGAGCAAAACGTCCATATCATGTAATCAGCCATAAGTTTGGACATACTTGTCACAGAGACTTCACACTTGGTTTACATATGAGTTTGTGAAAATCCACGCCAATTAGTACATGGTAAGGCCAAAGGTCAAGGTCGAGAAATAAGCTGCCGTGGTGGAGGTCTGTACTGTACTGAGTGCCTCTCTAGTTTAACTAGCATTTATATCACATTCATAATAGCACCTGTTAACTCATTCTGTATTAGCATATTTATGATATAATTGTGTGCACAGAAAACTGATAAATTCGGACAAACTGAGGTCCAGACAATCAGAGGCAAGCAAGTGATTGCAAGCTTAGTGCATTTATGCCAGCTTAAAAAAATAGAGCATAGAATCATACTGGAACATGTGAACCCTTCTGCATGTAAACAAATGATCGACCGAAAGGGTCACCATGGTTCTGAAAACATCCAGCAGGCCTGTGCGTACTTGCATTGATCATCAACATACCTCTTTTTCTAAATTAAGGAAAACACTTTATCTTATTATTAACATCAAATGGTTAGATACTTATCATTAAGACCAAAATTTTAGTGTCTACAAAAATTCTTATCATTTACGTAAGATTACATTAGACTTGATTATTTATATAGGTTAATTTAGATCAATTCCTTTCTGGACATAGTCTTTCAGTTTTGCTGGTGGGTTTCTTTCTCTTTATGGTCGTTCTACCATCATAGGTTTTTCTGCTTATTTTACAGGTTTCAGGTTACGTGGCCTTCTCTGTCTTGGACTTACTGGAATGATATAATCAGGTTCACTGTGGGTTATCTTGCAAGGTATTGCAATATAATTTCTGGTATTCTGGTATTTGTCTGTATGCTTGAGTTGACTTTGATCCTTGTAGAGATATGGATTGGGTTCTGGTTCAAATGTACCAGATCTTGTCCTCAAATGAACTCTGTTAACCTGTTTATGATATAAGTTCTGCCATCCTTGCCTTTGATAAGATATGTCTTTCATTTAGTAGTTTTATGATTTGCCTGCTTTCCGAGTTCTCTCAGTATTATCATTCTTACAGAACACATACTGATTAATGCAAAGTTGTGGTGGTTCTCTAGCTCCCTATGAATTTTCTATCGCTAACTTCGCTGCATCTTAGGGTCGCTTATCTCCTCTTAAATCTGTTTCACAGGCAGTTGAGTCACAATTTTCCTGCCAAACATAGTTTCAGCAGGATTAACAAACTCTTGTTTTGGCATAGTTCTCTTTTCGAGTAATTTCTTCATAAGGTTCTTAACTACTTTTACTGCAGCCTCGGCCTTTCCATTGCCTTGGTGGTAATAAGATGATGACATTTGATGGGTAATGATCCATTCTTTCATGAAGTTCTGGAACGTACAATTAATGAACTGTGAACCATTGTGACTCACCAAAGTTGTAGGCCTTCCAAGTCTAACACACGTCTCAGTTACATGAGTAACATTTCTCACTGTTCGAGATTTCAGTTACTCTTACTTTTGGTGCAATAGTTAACAACTACTATATAGTCACATCCTTTATTCTCAAATAAATCACATCCAATCTTTTCCTAGGGTTGACTTGCTAAATCATGAGTGACGAGCGGCTCTTTCCTGATGGCTGGCTTCACCTTTTGGTAACTTGGACACTCATTAGTCATCGTTTCTATTTTTTTAGCATTCCAGGCTAATAAACACTTTCTCTTGTTCACTTCATCATTGTTTCTGGAGCATTATGATAAGTGTTTAGTACCTTTTTAATCACTGGACAATAAATTTTTGGTATAAAGACCCTTTCAGCTTTACATATGATATAATTTTGACTTGCATTGTGTCTCGAAGATTTCTGGAAGTATATTCTATTGGCCTTTCGTCCTAGAATAGTACAGCCCCTAAACCCTTATCTGAACTATTTACTTGTTGAACCCCTTCCTTTTCGGGATCGTAAATTGCAAATAGCCTACGGGTGAACTGCACATCTTCTGTTTTAGTCGCTTGAAGGCTTGGTCACTTTCCTCAGACTGACAAAATTAACCTTGTTCCTTAGCAACTTGCTGATCAGCTGTAGGTCCTTAGTAAGGTTCGGAGGGAAAGAGCTAAATAGTGTACCATACCACAGAAATTATGAACTCCAGTGATTTTTTCTGGATTCAGCATTTTTCTAATCGCCCAAACATTTTCTTCAGTTGTCTTTTCTCTTTGTTCAGGATAATGTACTCCTTGCATCGTTGCAGCATGTTTTCAAGATTTCCTGCCTAATTCTTTTCAGCATCTTCATTTGTACTTCCACGTCCTAACACAATAATATCCACAGCTACGCAGGCAACACCATCCAAATCGACAAGTGCATGATGAAGTTTCTTTTGAAATATCTCTCAATACTTTTAGGTAGTATGGAAGCCTTGTCCATCCTATTCTTTCCCAAGGTGTTATCATTGTAATTAGTTTTGAGGATTCATCGTTTAGTTTTACATGCCAAAATGTTTCTTTTAAATTTACTTTGCTAAATACCTTCATATTTAATAGCTTTGTTAAAACATTGTTGAAAATTAGCAGTCAGCAGTGTTCTTGTTGTAGAGCTAGCTGTATTTAGTAGCTGAGGGTCAATGCAAACTCTAATTTTCCATTTGGTTTTCTAGCAGGCACCATTTGGGAAACCCATTTAGTTGGTTCCTCTACTGGAACGATAATTTTGCATTTCACCAGATCACTCATTGCCTCGTTCACCTTTTGTATAGAAATAGAAATATTCCTGCATAAGGTCACTGATAGGTCGACGGTTAAAATCACTTCACCAAGATCCTCTAGATCGTCATTTGCTTCGATGTTAGCAACTTGGAATATTTTTTATTTATTGTCACAAAGCCCATTTTCTTACAGGCATGTGCATGAAGGAGTGATTAAAAGGGATAACAAACAACAGAAAATAACACTATGATCTCCCTTAGTCTTAGGATTAATTACCAGGGATTCTGCCTCTGTATTTTTCTTCACTTGCTGTGTGTGTGGACGTATCTTGTGTTAATACAGTTGACCATTGCACTGGGGTCAAGCAAAATTTTGATGTTACAATCACTGACTCTCCTCATTCCATATGACCTTGAGTCATCACCGTTCTTTTTCACTGCTTACAGCCACCTTTTCTTGTTGCTTTTGTCTTCGATCACTACTGTCCGTACCTTTATCGCTTTACATTTTACAGCAAAGTTTCCTTTTTTTCTGACAGCTTTTGCATACTTGGCCATATGCAGAACAGTTATCCATGCAAAAACCATGACTTCGTCCACAAAGTTTGCAGTTTTTCATCATTTTTTCATTTTGTGGTTTAACTGCATTCTTCGTCTTGAATTTCTTCTGCTTTCCCCTTTTGAATTTGCTCTTTTGCAAACGATTTGTCCACTTTCTTGATAGATTTTACACTTCTACCTCATAATTCCTTTACGTAAAACATTGATTGTCATATGCTCTGCAAACACTGGAAGCCTTCTTTAAATCTATGTTTGATTCTCGATGCAGCAACTCTTTGAGCTTGCCTCTTGCAGAGAATACAATCTTGTCACGAATCAATCAGTCAGATTCAGTATAGTTACATGGGATCACTTTATTTTTGAGTTCAATGAGAAAAGCATCAAATGGTGTAGACCATACTATATTCGAAAAACTGTGGGACATCACAACCTCAAACTGAGCTATAAATTATCTGGCTCCTTCCTGTCATAGCAGTTCCATCTGCTTTTTTCCAAGGAAAGTGTGTGGATGCCAAAATAATATCGTTCTCCACATAGTATAAAACAGTTGCTTGCTAGGCGGCTTTGTTCAAGCTTCTATACTTACCTCCAAATTTATCTTAAAAAATCTCCTTACTTCCACCATTTTCTTGTCCTAAGGCAAACTGAAAGTAATTTCCTTGTATATCCTGCGATGAATAAGTGAGATCGGCAGTTCACGGTCACAGTCCCTCAGGTACTGACTGTAGCAGTAACAGTTCCAGACTTACTTTAGAAAAAATAACAATCTTCTCTGTAGACTTGGGGTGAATTCAATTCTCATTTCTCTGCCACCATATTAATAAATGGGCATTATTGGCACAAGCAATAGGCGGTGTAGAAATGACACATACAATTCCATATTAATTATCAGGTGTTTTATTATATCTTGGTAGGCACAGTCTTCTATAATATATCAGAAAATATAAAGGGAGCACTATGTGGATACAACTAACTGACTGGTTGAACGACTAAACAGAACTGAGGGAATCCATAGTTATTAGCCTCATATACAGTATAGACATAGGGAACATAGTAGAATCATACTGAGACATGTGTAGTGGACCCTTCTACAAGCAATTGAGCAGAAGGGTCACTTTGGTTCTGGAATATCCAGCATGATCTGTGCACAATGCGTATGTAGATCGTCAACACGTGCAAACACTAGGATGCTCTAATTTGTTAAGTAAAAACTGGAAATGGGCTCTTGTTGGCTGAAACCATTATGACGGATGTAGGCCTACGTCACACAGGATGCGTTCGTTAGACTCGCTCAGTTGGCAAAATATGTATCCCATATGAGTTATCTTTTAAAGGATTAATATTGGCCTTTTAAAATCTTTCCAACTGTTATGTATCATAAGCAGATGTTATTCTTGACTGTCTCTATTGCATAATATTTGACTTAAATCAAACCATTCTCATAAGCTCTTCAAAAAATATCAAATCTGTAATTATTTTGGCACTAGTATTTTACTGATTCCACCACTTCTGTGTTCTTCATTACACTCTTGCATTCTTCTTTAATGTCATAAATAATTCCTTTTTTTACTTGTTTTTGTTGGGGCTAACAATCTCTTCGGATTTTTAGTACTTTACTTGTTTCTCCATAACCTTGGCAAATATACGGCCATCGTATACAGACAATAAAACAACTCATGTATTTCTTAAACCTGTCAATTTTTACTTCGATAATTTTTTGTTGTTTATATATAGCTCTGTTTGATTTCCTGATATGATAATAGCAATTATTTTAATTGTATTACTAATTTTTAAATTTTACATTAGACCATTGGTTTTTTCTTTCAATGGTGCCAAATGCATTTGAAAGTCAACTGCTATTAAAAAGTTAAGTACATCTTTTAAGTATATACAAAATATCAGTCATTCCTCGTCCTGCAGTATATATCCTGCCTTATACCGAGAGGCCAAGGACCTATTTTCAAGAAAAAGTTTCAGATCTATAGTCCATTTCTTTTAGCGATGCATATTTGCACCGACTCGCAGCAGTGCCCTTTTAGCTCGGAAAAGTTTCCGGATCGCTGATTGGTTGGACGAGATAATTCCAATCAATCAGGGACCACGAAACTTTTCCGAGCTAAAAGGGCACCGCTGCGAGTCGGTGCAAATATGCATCGCTAAAAGAAATGGACTATAGTGAAAGGTTGGTGGGGGTTTTTCATATGCATGAACCCCCTGGGCAATTTCACGGTGGACAGCCTTTTGGAAATTCCACATAGTACTTTTTATCCACAGAAGTTTTATATAAACTTTAGGGTATTGCTGTCTATCATATTTGTCCATTGATACTCATACCTTCAAAACTAGGTAAGATTGAAACATTAATGAATAATCTTTTTATATATGTTTCATTACACGAGGAATCTAATTTTAGGTTTAGTTTTGTTGCCTGGGGCACTATTAATTCGTTATGAGTTAATTGTGTATTGAAATACATGATCTAATCATGATGGCCAGTTTGCCTTTGTTGGTAACTTGTACACTTTTACAAATATCAAAATAAGGGTACAAATAGGCCTGGAACTTGTAAAGCATCTCTAAAGCACTTCAATGATACCAAGTTGAGTATGCTAGATAGTTTATAAGGGAGCTATTGCCACAAGACTATGAATCTCTGGAAATCATCTACTCCAGCCCCTGTAGAGAGCTATCAGTATAACATGTTTAGTTATTGTTAATATTCTGGATTAGAAAGGTTGGCAAGATACAGTTAATACAGCATGCAGAATATGCCATTTATGCATTTATATATTTATTCTGCCTCAGATATCTTATTTATGCAGTTTTCTGTGTACTGTATTTCTGTACTTTCTTTTTATCTAGTACTACAAAGATTTTCACTTATTGGCATATTTTTTTTTTTTTTTTTTTTTTTTTAACATCTCATCTGTCTGATAGTACTAGTAAAATATAAAATTTGGGGTTGCTGTGGACAATGTGCAGGATGGTCCTAACAAAGTTACTGGATTTAGATGTGAACTATGCGGACAATATAATGCCAAGTTTTAGTGTCTTCAGGGCAAGTTTCAGTCAAAAGAAAAATGCTAACACAATTGAATACCTTCTTCTTATTATCTCTTTACCTACTGACCCTGCAATAGTAAAAACTGCAATGATACAATGCCTGAATCTTGCTGAACACGTTAGGTCAGATTTCACTTATAACTTGTGACTTGACTGTATTTGAGATAAGGTTTGCTCTTCCTGGACAGAACACTTCTGCTTTCTAGTATTATTTTGTAACTTAGTAACTTTCATTTTTGTCACAATTACATGAAAGCAATGACCAAAATAATGAGAGATATCCTTTTAAAGGCTGGGATTGCTTGTCAGAAGGCACCACATAAAATATTTTGGAAAAAAAAAGAGATTACCACCAGAAACTTTATGGCCTGAGACTTTTTTATGAAGTCGTATAAACTGTGCACTGTGGAGCATTTCGAAGACTTGTGTTTACAAGTCACAAAGGATATCCAGAGTTTGGAATATATTATCATGTCACAAGAACTTGCTGTCTATCAAATGTAACATTTCTGACTAGATATTAATCTCTGGCACTGTCATTCAGTTAGTTCTTTAAGCATGTTGCATAAGATTTTTCATAATTCTGAGCATCATTTGCATTCAGATCTTCCCAGACTGTACTTTCTTGTACAGAGTACTAGGTATGCAGTTAATTCTAGCAGTCATGCCTTCATCATAAGACTCAATACTACACAATATTCTCGAAGTTTTATTCTATTACAGCTGTGACCTGATTGTGGAATGATCTTCCCAATCAGGCAGTTGAATTGCTGTAACTTCAGAAGTTCAAACTTGCGGTGAATGTTTTTATGTTGAACAGGATGATATAAGTTTCTCTTCACACCCTTTATATGATAGATCTATTTTAAAGTTGTTACTGATTTTGAAGATATTTTATATTTTTTCATTACTTCTCATGTAGTTTATATCCTTATTTCCTTTCCTCACCGGACTATTTTCCTTGTTGGAGCCCTTATGCTTATAGCATCCTGCTTTTCGAGCTAGGATTGTAGCTTGGCTAATGATAACAACAATAATAATAATACAGAAAACTTATAACGAAATATGTTCCAGAAATTATCAACCTTCTGTATTGGCATCTGAAAATATGAAAGAAATTTTGAAAAGTGACTAATTACTGCAGATTGTAAAACATGCAGCCCTTAAAGGTTTCAAGATCTCTCATAAATGGCTAAGGCAAGGGTCAGTGACATTGATCTATCAAGCAGGACAATGCCCTAGAGACTGACCATATATACATATGATCAACGCTCAAGCCCTCTCTCCACCCAAGCTAAAGTCATGGAGGACCAGGCAGTGGCTGTTGATGACTCAGCAGATAGACCTATAGGCTTCCCCCCCCCATCCTTAGCTCACAAGGATGGTGAGGTTGCAGCGACCAAAGGAACTAACGAGTTTGAGCGGAACTCGAACCCCAGTCTGGCGTTCACCAGTCAGGGGCGTTACCACATGGGCCACCACAACCCCTAGTAATGAAATCAGCTGATATCCCAGTAATTCCTGACATGTAATGTGACTGGTATAGTAGGTAATTTGTGATTTGAAATTTGTACCTGTAAAAATTACAAGAAATGCTTTCCCAAAATTCATGGAACATTCAATTAAGAGCAGATATAAGGAAAATATGAGGTGGTAACTGTTCCTGCTACAGAAGCAACGTGTTTTGCTACATTGCCAGAGTTCTTGAAGGTTCAGTATCTATAGATGATACAAGTGACGATGCTTCTTATGAGGATTGAATTTCTTCATATTATCATACTTTTGCCTTCAATTTTAACTTGCATAATAGTGAAAATGTCATTTATGAACAACACACTGAAAAATATGTATACAATCACTAGAATGAGAAAATTAGTTGTTTATGTTGTTACCAAAGTAACTTTCTATTGCAGGTGCAGTGAATGTTTGACAGTGTCACCATCTTGTGGCAATAACTCCGTTATGAATCACCCTAGCATATTCATCTTGATATCATTAAATTGCTTCAACAATGCTCAACAAGCTTTGTTTATACTCTTTATTTTGATGTTTGTTATCGTGTACAAGTTATCGACAAAGATAGACTGACTGGTTACTTCAACTATTTTTTATACTAAATGAGCTCATAACGAATTTCTAGTGCTTCAGGTAATAAAACTAAAGATAAAATAAGATTCTTCGTGTCATAAAACATATAAAATGAGGAGTAATTGATTGATTGATTGGTTTGAAGTTTTCTGGCATCCTGTATGAAATGATGATTCATTAATGTTTCAGCCTTATCTATTTGTGAAGGTATGAGCATGGACAGTAATCTCCTAGAGTTTATATAAAATCTATGTGTATAAAAAGTATTTTGTGGAATTTTCAAAAGGTAAGCCCACCCTGAAATAGCTTGGAGGGTCCATAGATAAGAAAACTCGTCATCGACCTTTCACAGCAAGACCTGCATCCCATAACCCTCTATAGCCCCTTTGGGCCTATTTTTAAGAAAAAGGTGCAGGTATGTTCCCTACCCATTTCTTCCTCTTCTTGAATGTACTGCGTTTGTTTACAAGTCGTATTATTTTAAAATTCAGAGCGTCTTCAGGGAATTGTTCTTGAAATCTGGCTTACTATTTTATAGACAATTGGTGTCGACAGAAATCATATCTGGAAGGGGTAGAGGAAGTTCGGCTTATTCTCATATTCTGGGGTTAATGTTTATTTTTTCTATTGCATCGATTCTTTTTGTCTTCCTTGTCCATGGAAAGTGCACGCTTTAAGAATTATCTGTATTTTTAGTTTAGAACTAATAGATAAATGGCATCTCGAATATCATGTCTTGGGCTTTGTGAGATACAGCAAAGAACCAGAATCTACCCTTTAGGTTCCACTTGTACTTCTTTGAGCAGCAACTTCAGACAACAATAAATTGTAATACTTATCAGTCCTTCACACAACATTATTGTTTATAAACTCGAATCAAACGCTCCTATTTTTATAGGGACTTGGTTCATATATATATATATATATATATATATATATATATATATATATATATATATATATACATATATACATACAGTTTATGTATAATTTTATGATCATATACATATTTTTCCCACAATGCATCCATTTCCTTTTTGAAGGGGTGAGGCAAGAAGCTGATACCCTGCGATCTTCAACAGTCATTTACTGTATAGGTTAATTCTGGTAGACCTCGCCCTAATCCATAGATGTGAAAATATTCTTAGCCTCATCCCCTTTTTTTTCTTTTTATCTGGCTGCGACCACCATTGTCGTCTTTGTACCAGATACTAATTACCTAGTTTCATTATATAATGGAGAAAGGGAAAGGGAAGTTTGTGTGTTCATTAGGTTTCTAGGTTTTCTAATGTAAGGAAAGAGTTAACAGAGCCATTGGGGTTTGAGTCAGCATAGTAAGATATGGAAATGTATACCATCTAAAATGACAAACGAATATTTATGTGATTTCATACTTTCAACGAGGTTGTAAGCGATAGACGTTAATTATTCTCATTACAAATGTTTATTACAATGCTCACTTTATACAGAGAATCATCACAAATGTTGCTCAAGCTTAGCAACATTCCGCACATCTTTCATACAAATAAAAAAACAACAACAAACAATTTGGCACACTTGACGTGGCATCACTTAGGTAAGAATACACTGTACAAAATAGTCAAAATATATATATACAGAGAATGGATAATGTACAAGAACCTATTATATTACAAGACTGGGTCTTTTGCAGAGTTTTGGATACAAGGTTGTTTGTCCAAACACTTACGGAATAAGTCCTGGAAATTTAGAATTTTTTGATTAACACTTTATTGGAAGATGAAATTTGGAAGTTTGAAAGTTAGCTTCTTCAATGTACTGTTAACTGGTGAAAGTTAAGTTATATCCAATGAGATGCATCCAATTTTGTAAGACTCAGATTTTGTCAGATTTTCACATACATATTTAAACAGTGTAATCGTCATGATCCCTCAAATGTTGAAACAGATTAGATTAGAATAAAAAAAAAAGACCTATCATTTAAACTGCAAATACCCAGGAGCTTCTGTAAGGAGCAATTTGGAGCTCAAGAATTTATAACAAAGAGAGGACGAGGCCATAATTTTCTTACATTAAGAGATAACTTATTTACTAACGGAAAATTCAAGTTACATTTTCAGCCCAAGTAAGAAATCGGAAGATTGTAGTGTTCTTTATAAATATGAATTAAGGAAAGCCTTATGTGAGAATAAGAATTTGAGTTTCTCCTTTAGTTTCGAGTATTAGCACTTGTTAGTAGCCTCCTCCTCCTTTTTATCAATTTTCCTAAGCTATGAAAAAGAGCTCTTCCTTCAGCGGCTCCCATTCTTTGATTATGGCAATTATAAAAAAAGGCACCATGGTTCAGCTGGGACGAGAGAGAAAGATTTGGCCATTTTCGAGGTTTACCTGTATATGTATATATATGTAACACATATATATATATATATATATATATATATATATATATATATATATATATATATATATATATAGTCAATAAATTTAAATGCATGACAATTATATAGAATAAGACTGTAAAAACTAAGAAAACTGAATTTGGCCTCTGAGAATTCACATACACTTGTTTTCTTATGAATTAATATACAAGCACACAAAGGTACTTCTTCTACATTTGGCAACAGGGAACCAGATACGCTTTTAGAACAGTTTTGGCAACTTGAAATCTATTTTATTATCAGGATTCACATTAGTAATTCAACTCGATCATGTGCTTAAATTTTTGGCCATATCTAAAAACGATTTGTAAATAAAACTGCCACATGGCCTCTCACTTTGATTTTCCTTTAATCGTTGGCTTCCTTTAGCTGATTGCTTATTATCACTTAACCTTTCACAGCCAATTATAAGTCAAGTTTTATAACAAATGGCTGAGTGAAATAGAAATATATATGTTCAACTAAGCGTCCTCGTAAGAAAACTGTTTTATCACAGTCACCGAGCCACTCATGCATAGAACTAGAAGCGTAGTCTTGAGTCCACCATTCTGAGATATAATGCCACATGTGCAGAAGGCATTTAAGGTAAGCCTTCTTTTGTAAAAATTCCTTTGTTCAAATTTTTTGAACACTTTGTCCTAGTATTTCTGTGGCCTCTTCTCCTTTATGTCCATCACAGACAAATCTGCCCATTCCTTGAAAGCAGATCAGAAATGTTCACAAGAGGTTGCAACCTCTTGAATCCTTAAAAATTATATGCTTTGGCAGCTATGAATTCTTTTCCTCGCTCAGCTGTAGCTGCCGCTATACGTATTCCTCGTTGGGTTTGGGAGTGCCCCGAGCGCTCACTCGGCCGTTGCTGGTATTGTCCGGTAGTTTGGCGATGTCCGTGAACACGCCAACTAGGCTCTCGAAGTTGGGACCCCAGTTGAGTAGGTAATCCCAGCCGAACGTGGACCCGTTGGGTGGCTTGTACGAGCTCATGTTGCTCAGGTCGTCGTCTGAAGCCACCAGGGTGCTGAGCGAGCCTCGAAAAGAATCAAAACCATCATAATTTTTGGCAGACTCATTGTCGTGCTCATTTTCGTTATCAACTTCCGCTAACTTGCTGAATATCATGTTTCCTGGACCAAAATCTCTTGTTACCTTCTCATAGTTATTCTCATACTCAAACTCTGAGCAGGTAAATGAATCATTTCCAGACTCATCTGTAGAAGAATCAGGCGGTTCTAATAGTTCGGTATTAGTTTCAAGAAGCTCTGCTAGTTTATCCTTTCTCTGGTTATCTTCACTGGAGGAGGATACAGCATCCAATGTAGACACCAGCGATGAGTTACGAGGCCTGGTGTTCAGGCGCTCAATTTCCTCAGCAGTGAGGCCAAGGCTCACACTGCTGTCATGCTTCTTCTTCTTTGTAGACTGCGAGGAAGCATGCATAGATCCAGATGACTGGGATAGATGTGATACAGGGGAGTTCAAGGATCTTTCACTAGTGGACATAACATCTTTCACACCTGGCCCTTGAGATGTGGCAAGTAGTGCTGTTTGCAGAGGCTTGCCACTAATGTCCTGCAGAGTAAGGATACGGGGTGTTTGTTGTGACAGCTCAGAAGATGGAGAAAGTCGAGCCAGAGGAGTAGCTTGCATCTTTAGTACAGAAGGAGACTCCCTAGGTGCCACTGGATTAGGGCTCTGCCTCATAATATTCCTCGGGCTTTCACGATGTGGAGTATTTGGGAAATTGTGAGGTGAATGGCGATGGTTGTGCTTGTGGTAGCCAGGAACATGAGGATTGGTCTTGTATTTTCTCACGTTGCCATCCCTGTAGCCCTTGTAGTGGTACACAATATCTATATCAGAAGGAGCAATAGAAGATGCATTCTCAAGGTCATAATGTTCTGGTGCCTCAGAGTCTGGTATGTGACCAAGTCCAGCCATTGTGTCCCTCTCTTGCATCTGAGATTCCTCAACGCGCAAAGGAACACCTGGAGACTTGTTCATGACTTCTCTTTCAATGATATCAGGTCTCTGTGGTCTCTCGTGATCCCTTTCTTTGTACTTTTTGGTAGCTAGCTCTTGTGAGAGGTGGGACCTCAGTACATCATCAGTCATCTCTGCATTTTCAACGAAATTTAAATCTTGTGGTGATCTTCCAGAGTCTGAGGAAGTATTTGCCAAGAGAGCTGACCCATTTTGTTTAACATGCACTCCACCTTTTTCTCGCCGCTGTCGTCTGACGCGATAGACAATAAAGGAGACAAGGATTGCCACAAGCAGGAGGACGAAGAACACTATCACAAGGGTGATGCCAATGGAAAGAGGATCAGTAGATGTTGCAGGACCCAGGTCTGATCCCGTGCATTCTGAGATCAAGGAGACACCATGTGCTACGGCCTCTAGGAGAGAACCTGTAGAGTTTAGTGGCTGTACCTCATTGCCCACAGTGAAAGTCGACATGCAGCCAATAAAACCTGTTGAAGGAAAAAGAGTTCATTAGGTTGATACTTAACAGTAACATGTTATAATATCTACATAATTCTTTCAAAAGTAAACTCATTGTATCAGAATAATTGGTATGTTAAATTTTTCAGATTATTCGTTATGGATATAATACTCGGTTCAGTAACCTAAAATTATTTTAAAATTCGCTTTTATTTAAGTAAACATAATAACTTATCATGTAATAAATTACAGACTAATCGTTTCATGAAATGTAACTTGAAACTGAAATGACAACCACTACATTTACAAGAAATAGTTTTGTTTGTCTTCTGTACTTTATATGATAGAGAAAAGATGAGAATGTTGACATAGAATGCGATATTGGGGAAGGATGAAGGCCCGTGTTGGTAAATAACGTATTGCTATTATTTTACTTTATTATCATTAAAACTTTTACTTTATATTAATATTGCAGAAAGAGGTGAGACTGTAATAAAGACATGAAAAATAATGTTTTTTTTATTTAATTTGTGTATCAGGAGGAAATTAAATTTTTTTATTGTTATAATTAAGTATATATTATTTTGTGTTTTTAATATTAAAAAGGAAAATATTAAATTTCTCTAAACTAGCGCTTCAAAAACAAATCTCTCTCTCTCTCTCTCTCTCTCTCTCTCTCTCTCTCTCTCTCTCTCTCTCTCTCTCTCTCTCTCTCTCTCTCTCAAAAACTTCTTATGCATGCCTTAAATGCATTTATGGCGCCAAATGAAAACTATCCTGCCACCTGTGATGTTGCATACTTCGTTGTCATTTAAAAATCATTATGATTGATTTGGGTGAATCTGAATAGGATTGTCAATAATAATAGCAATGCCAGTAATGATAGTAATAATGACTGAAGTAAACTGAACGGCAAACCTCCTCCTGGGATTTGAACCACTGACCAGACACAGTCCAGTTCAGGGCTCCAGGCCATCACTGGACGTGGTCACACTGTCGATATCTTATAACTGGTCAGCTGTTCAAATCCCTAAGTAATTGTTTGACCTCTAAATAATAATGATAATAATATATACGCAACCAAACACTGTAAGGAAGAAAAAGGAAACAGATATCACCATTTAGAGTAATGTTTGTTGATTTCGTCGGCCAACCGACCAAAAAGACACGTGTATATGTGCGTGTGTGTCTGTGCGGGAGTGAACACCGGACATGAGGACATTTAGGGGGTGGGTGGGGGGGGGGGGGGGGGGGAGAGAGGGTGATGGCGGTTTTCGGGCTGTCTCTGCACGCTATATCCTCGTTAGATGCAGCTAGCCAGACCTTGGCCAGACCCCCTGTGAGTGGGTTGGAAGAAAATGCTCTTCCGCCGTCCAAACTTATAGCAGTTCTCCGGTGATTACCCATTTGAGAACCTTTCAT
This sequence comes from Palaemon carinicauda, assembly GCF_036898095.1. Classification (NCBI taxonomy): domain Eukaryota; kingdom Metazoa; phylum Arthropoda; class Malacostraca; order Decapoda; family Palaemonidae; genus Palaemon; species Palaemon carinicauda. The sequence continues at coordinate 15,435,759 of NC_090755.1, forward strand.
TTATCCACTTAGTGGTGACATCTGGGACGGGCGACTTGAAATTAGGTTGTGTCATAGCTGCCACATTGTATGTAGCTTTTTAACCGTAGAAAAATGGGGAAGGTGTTTCAAAGACATTAGTATTGATTTTTTTTTTAACTGGTGATTTGCATGTCATTTATTATTATTATTATTATTATTATTATTATTATTATTATTATTATTATTATTATTTTTTATTTTTTTTGTGTGTGTGAAAATCTAGTTATATACGATGTATATTTTAAAAATACCGGAGCTTTTGAACTTTTTACAAAGTGCCTCTTCAGCTGAAGGGGCCTTTATAAAAAGTGCGAAAGCTCTTGTATTCTTAGAATAAAAACGTATATAATTGTGGATTTAATACCCAAGATTCTTAGACACGCTATGGCGTTTTCTTCAAATTATTATTATTATTATTATTATTATTTATTACTATTATTATTATTATTATTATTATTATTATTATTATCTTGTGGATTTAATACCCAAGATTCTTAAACACGCCATGGCGTTTTCTTCAAATTATTATTATTATTATTATTATTATTATTTATTACTATTATTATTATTATTATTATTATTATTATTATTATTATCTTGTGGATTTAATACCCAAGATTCTTAAACACGCCATGGCGTTTTCTTCAAATTATTGTTATTATTATTATTATTATTATTATTATTTATTACTATTATTATTATTATTATTATTATTATTATTGTCTAATGTTATCTGAACATCCAATAAGTTTCATATGAGCTCATATTAAAAGGCCAATTATTAGTAGCCTATTACCCTTCTTATATATCAAAGGATGTCTTGATTAGACCATCATTGCTGTTATTTTGTAAACACTCATATTTTACCTATTGCTGTTAGTGCTATATTCCATACCCCTTTCACTTGAAAATAAAATATAACTTTTTTTATGCCTTTGTCGTTCTAAGTATTTTTTTATTTAACGCAACGTAATTTTGTTTTTGCAGTCTGTCCTTACAAAACCTAGATTCTCTATTGGTAAAAAGCCAATAATGGAAGATTATTCAAGTCAATGACCCAGTATATCTGTCTCTCCTTTGGAATGATAGATAATGGTCGACTCCTTTTAGTAAAATTTACGAGATAAGTACGATGATTATATTTCATTGATAGGCACAAGGTCGGTTGAATATTATTCTATAGACCTTGGATAGGCCTGTACTTGTTATTTGTTCTCTTGCGTGTGCTATGGAAGAATTCTTCCGTTGATGGAAGTATCGATGCTGGTTGTGTCACAAGTTGAACATTTTTATATATCATCATTGTAGATTGATTTTTTCTGCAGCATCATAGTTTTTCCGTTCTTTTATACTATTTTACCTAACTATTTTTAGAGAGAGAGAGAGAGAGAGAGAGAGAGAGAGAGAGAGAGAGAGAGAGAGAGAGAGAGAGAGAGAGAGAACCGATAAGTAATTACATGTTGAATTTGATTAATGTAACATTATACGTCTCCCATTTACGTAACTGTTTCAATTGAAATTTGAAGACAAAACCTTTTAATAAAATAGGAAAAGTCTTGTGATCAAACACCCTTTATATAGTGAGGGAAGTAAATCTTACCTTTGAGGTCATAGGGCAGCTGCCCGGAGAACTTGGGTGCGGAGCCGAGAGTGAGAGAGGTGAGGTAGGCGTCCAAGAAGTCATGCATCTGACCGAGTTCCAACTCGTCCCCGACCTGTTCGCCGTCAAGCATCAACTTGAGGGTCGAATTCTCCGCCAGAAGCGTCAGGTTATGCGAGGACCCGTCGTTGACGAAGGGGTCCGAGACAGTCATGTTGATGGGTTGGTTGGCTCCCAGCTTCGAGGTGTATTGCAATTTGCCGCTGCGGATCTCCACCAGTGTGTAGTCGTTGTTGGTGGCCGCGTGCAGCAGGACACCGTCGCTCATGCGCGTCTGGAAGTTGAAGGAGAGACTCTTCGGAGGAGCTTTGCTGTCCTTCTTGGATCTGGCGATGGGAGGAGTGTTCGCCTCCCTAGACCACCTCGAGTGCTGCTGGAACAAGTGGGTGAGGAGCTGGCGACGGCGGTGCTGTTCCGTGATGAGGAACTCGACGTAGGCGTCGCCTGGGAAGGATGCTGGGCGTAGGGCGACGTCGCAGTCTGGAGCCACTAGTCCGTTGGCGCAACGGCACATGTGGGTGGACCAGCGGTCGAGGCACGTGGCCCCTTTGCCGCAGGGGTTTCCGGCGCACACGTCCGGCACGCGTTGGCACGTGTCGGAGATACCACGTTCCTGCGAGAACAGAAGAATATTAGAGGAAAAACGGAAGGAGGAAAACAAAGGCAAGTATGAGGGTGGGACTAAGGGTCTGAAAGAGGTACTTGAACAGGCATAGCATGCGGATGGTACTTCCGGTATGGTGCAAAGGTCAAAAGCTAATGCTTGCATTGCATTGTCAAGGGAAATCATTTTGTATATTGTTATATTGCAAAAGCGTGAATTACTCTTGTTTGAAATAACTCAAGTGGATACCAAAAGTGAAAGTGTATCGGAGGCAATCATTTAAAGGGATGAATACTTGGGGTTTTGTTATCACTTATATTGAATTATGGATGTAAAGTTAATTGTGGACATCAGAGAGCAACACATTGCAAACATATACATACACCTTACATTTGTACTTAAATACAAAATATACACGTGCAAAATATACACGTATAAACTACTTTATCCAATAGTCTGGGCATTGTTATACCATACACTTATGTTGATAAATTTTGCATGTGTATGTTTACGCATGATCATATTCTCATAAGTTAGCAAACTTATACACAAATACACAGAATTAATTTCACATGTAATGAATCCTCTTCATTTCCTGTTCTCTTTTACTTTCTATGTATTTCTGGGCCGATTGCTTTGAATTTGATTGATTCTACTATTTCTTTGTGGGCCAATTGCTTGGAATTTAATGAATCAATTGCATTGATTTGCATAGAGCAACAGTTTTTACCTGTATTGGTCCTGACAAATTGAGAGGTCGTCCGTTGATAGATACAGCTTGAATACACCCGATGAAGTCATCTGCCATGACCTGTCCTTGTCGTTCTTGCAAGGGGTCGCCGGTCATGACACCACCAAGGTACATATGCTCGTTGTTGAAATTCAAGGTCCTGAGGATGTAAAGAAAAAAACATATAAATGAGTTCTTGGGATATAAATAAATTTTGTGTGATTTACTTCTGAAGCATTTCGGCTTTATATGTTTCATTATTGATTAAAAGTCGTGAGTTTTAGTGATATTTAGCTTTAATTTATGTATATATATATATATATATATATATATATATATATATATATATATATATATACTGTATATATATATAGGGAAGGTATCTTTGGTTTTTCGTTCATTTATATTATTACTTTTTCCCTCTATACTAGGATGGAAAGTATCATAAAGGAATGACAGGGGACCTTTAACCAATATGATAGCATTTTTTCTTCTTCTTTATCAATGCAGCTATATATTTAGAAATTCATTGTATTACATGGCATAGTATTTTAGACGATTCTGGCATGAAAGTTGTTTTCCCTGGGGAGGGGGTGGGGTTGAAAGAATCCCTGTTAGGACAACATAATTTTATTAGTAATTTTTTTTTATAGAATTATATACCCTGTTTCAGCGTAACTTTACATAAATAGCCTACTTAACTTGCATTTAATTTTAATACAAATAGGAGTAGGAGTGAAAATTGCATTCTATTTTAACTTTATTGGTTTCCCAAAAGGTTCAAGTTAACTCACCCTGTGGAGCCACTGTGATCGTTGTGACAGGAAGAATTGTCAGGGCTGCATTCCTGGCAGGTCTCTCCATTGTGCGTGCAAGACGCCACGCTAATCGAAATCTTCTTTCCATTCCGTGTTGCTGTCACTTTGTACCACTTGCCATCTGCAACATTCTTTGCTACTCCTACCCTGGCGATCTCCGTTCTGGCGCCACCAAAGCTAAAACGAGGCTGTCCACCCTCCAGCTCTATGGCAACAAAATCTGATCTACCTCCGCTTTGCAGACCGTAGTTGTAGACAAGTAGGGCATCCGGTTTGTTAGTGGAAAACGTGATGGAGATGTCGTTCGTAGTTGGGTCCAAAGTTGGGAATGTCATGAAAGAAAGCTCGCCAAAGCTATATGTGGATTTTTCACAGTGCGTGCCATAGAAGTTCAGCTTACATGAACATTGATAGCCAGGTTTGAGGGAAATGCAAGAACCACCATTGACGCAAGGGTTAGGGCGACAAGATTCACTGGCTAACTCGCACTGGTTACCCCGATAACCTGGACGACACAAACAGAAGAAACCGCCTTCAAGGGTTGTCTGACATGTTCCACCATTGCTGCAAGGGTTATTATCACAGGCATTTGTTTTATCAAACTCGCACTGAGGTCCCTGTCTAGATGGTGGGCAAGCACAATTAAAGACAAAGCCTTTTCTTGTGCATTTTCCACCGAACTGACAAGGATTTGGACTGCATGGATCTTGTCGAAGCTCACACCTTGGTCCAGTAAAACCTTGGCGACATCGGCAAGAAACATCATGTCTTATCAAAGGAGATGTGAAGATGAAGTTGGGAGAGTCTGTTATTTCTGTTTCATCATAAGCATGGATACCATGCGAACATTCACCTCCATTTTTGCATGGTGCATCATCGCAGGGATTATAATCAACAATCAACTGAAGCCCTTGCAATGACTGGGTTAATTTTTGTTCCTCTGCTTTTAGCTTACGGGTAACTTGTGCTGGAGGAAGGTAGGAATCCAACTTTGATCCTGCAACGGTGAGTGTTAAGTCAGTATGAGAATCTACATCTAGCATGGAATAGATCCTAACCTTCCTTCCAGAAAGTAGTGTTGGAAGAGTGTCAATGAATGGAGTATAGTATAAGCGTAAGAACCGATCAGCTGTAACATTGAGTAAGCGAAGCGTCAAGCTGTTGTCTAATGTTTTATTGTCAAATGACTCAAATTCGAGAGACACTTTTGATGTCACATCTTGATGCTTGCCATCATTGCCTGAGACGCTGAGGGTGTAGGTGCGGTCCTGTTGCACTGTTGCAGCATGAAGGTTGCATGCATTAGGAATAGAGAATATAGCTGCATCTTGAGTAAGAATTTGACATGAGTATTGTCCTGCAGTATCAGCATCATTAGGGTGTACATCTGCTACTTTTCCACCTGGGAATATTCCATCATATGTTTGAACCTTTACAGTTACAGTGCGTGGATTTGAAGGGGAGTCATTTTTATCCAGAACAATGATATTTACAGGGTATTCAGATTTCATCTTTGGCTTGCCACTGTCCTCCACTTCTATTCTGAAAGTCAATTCTGGAGTAGTTTCTCGGTCTATACTCCTTGTTGTCTTGACTTCACCTGTTGCTTCATCTATTGTGAAGAATTCCTTGTGTTCACCACCAACAATGTGATATGTGAATGGTTGTGTATTTGGTTCCAAGTCAGGATCTGTAGCACTCAGAGTCATTACTGATGTCATCGCGGGTTCATTTTCAGCAACATATCCTACTATGTCTGGTGGATCAAACTGTGGGCCATTGTCATTAACATCATCTAGTATCACGCGGACAAGTGTAGTTCCTGTCTGTGGCGGGGAGCCATTATCAATAGCACCAACAGTCAGGTTATAGACCTCAATTGTTTCACGGTCAAGCAGAGCTGTTGTTTCAATCATACCACTCTGAGGATCTACTTTGAACACTTGTCCCAAATTACCACCAATGATTGAGTAAGTAAATTGATTATTCTTTGGGCGGACATCAGAATCTTTGGCTGTAACTGTTAATACATGAGTACCAATGAAAGCTCCTTCAGATAATCTCTTTTCATAAAGTGGTTGAGAAAACACAGGAGGATCATTACCATCTTGGATGGAAATAGTTATCTGAGCTTCATCTGTGTCATTTCCACGGATGCTTCCAGCATTTTTTGCCATTATAGTGAGAACTACTCTGTTTTGACTCTCCCTGTCCAAACTCCTTGCCACTGTAATAACTCCTGTTATGGGTTGAATAAGGAACCCTCTGTCATTACTTGCACCGACTAATAGATAATACACTAAACCATCTTCTCCTTTATCTTCATCTGTTGCTTGAATAGTCCCAACTGATGTGCCTATCTTAGCAGATTCTGAGACTGTGAACTGGAATACTGGCTGAATGAATTTAGGGAAGAATTCGTTGCGACCTGTAACATGTACAATAACTTTAGTTGAACTCCACTGTGATGGATCTTGAGTATTAGAAGCTCTCACATCTAGTACATAACGGCTCTTTTCTTCATAGTCAAATACTCTGCGAGATCTTACAACACCTGTATCAGGGTCTATTGCAAAGAACTCCTTGCCATCACCTCCAACAAGTGTATACTGTATAACAGCATTACGAGCTGAATCAATATCAGTGGCATTAAGCTGGAATACTGTTGTGTTAGCCTTTGAATTTTCTGCTATGTATGCATCATACTTCGGTTTGTCGAATTTTGGTGGATTATCATTGATATCAGTGAGGATGATGGTAAGTACTGCCATGGAATACCGAGGCTCAAATCCTAGATCTTTAGCTGTGATATTTAGCCTATACTCTTGCACTGCATCATAATCTAATGGGTGCATTATTGTAACTGCTCCTGTTTTTTCGTTTATCGCAAATTTACCTGCTTCATTTCCACTTGTAATTGAAAACCGTACTATTCCATTTGGTCCAGTGTCATCATCTGTTGCTGTGAGAGGTGTGCCTATTGCAGATCCAAGAGGTTCATTTTCAGGTACAATAACTTGGTGACTAAGAGCTGTGAATTTTGGTGTATGCAAATTCTCACCAGTTACAACAAGTATCACCCTTACTTCATCATTCTTTGGAGGAACTCCTTGATCAACAGCACGGACTGTTAACTTGAAATAGGTATCAACACGACCCTCCAGTGTTTTGGCTACCGTTATCCATCCTGTCTTGGATTCTAGCGTGAAATAATCTGAACCATTCCCACTGATTTTCTGGTATTCTATTTCTGCATTTATCCCAAAGTCCCTATCATCAGTTGCTTGTAACTGGAGGATTTTTTGGCCAATTTCAGAACTTTCTGGCACTGGTGTAAAGTATTTGTCCTGGGAAAACTTTGGTGGATTGTTATTGGCATCAACAACATTAATGATTACTGAACTTTCTGATGACATAGGAGGTTTACCATTATCTGTGGCTACCACTGCAAGTTGATATTGATTTTCGGGTGAAGGGCCCTTTAGTGTGTGTTTATATTTCAAAGCTTGCTTTGATAAAATCTCGCCACTTCCTGGATCAACGCTAAAGAAATCTGATGGGAATTTTAGTGAATAAGATATCACACTATTTGGGCCCTGTTTATCCTGATCAGTAGCAGTTACTTGGCCAACAAAAGCAACACTTAGCTCTCGTTCTGGGAAATTGAAAACATAAACACTTTGTTCAAACTCAGGTGCATTGTCATTTTCATCTTGAACAGTAACAGTTAGAAAAGTTTCTGCTCTCCATGAACCATCCACAGCTATTACCCGCAGAGAATGCTCATCCTTCAGTTCACGATCGATAGAACTTGCTACAGTGACATTACCACTAACAGGATCAATGTGGAATTTGCCACCAGGATTGTCTGTGAAACTGTATGTAGCATTTGCATTGTCGCCAATATCACGATCACTAGAAGTTACTTGAATAACAAATGTTCCAATTTCTGCATTTTCTGTAACATTGATGCTGAAAAGTCTTGTAAATCTTGGTGGGTTATCATTCTTGTCTTGAACAGTTACAACTACCATGGCAGTTCCTGTTTGTGCTGGGGTTCCCTTATCAACAGCTTCCACAGTTAATGTGTAAACTTCAACTTCTTCCCTATCCAATTTTATTTTAGTGAAGATTTGACCTGTTTCGGCATCTAGTGTGAAAGCTTCAGCTGCTGGCGAATCTCTTCTGAGTTGGTACATTACTTGTGCGTTTGAGCCAGAATCCCTGTCAGTAGCGCTAACAGTAGCTACAAGTTGGGGTGGATCTTGCTCTTCCAGAATGCTTGCATTATAAACAGCTTGTGAGAAAACAGGAGCATTATCATTGAAGTCTGTAACATCGACAACAAGGTGAGTGACAGATGTAAGGGGTGGATCATCAGAATCTTGAGCAGCAACCCAAATTTCATAACGAGATGCAGTCTCATAATCTAGGCCATACTGGGATACCCTGAGCTCGCCTGTATCCTCGTCAACCTTGAAAGCTTGGCCAATATTCCCACCAGCAATGCTGTACAGAACATTACCATTAGGTCCAACCTTTGGTGATGTGGCAGTCAGAGTAGTCACTAGGTCTTCTCTTGCTGCCTCACTAAAACTGAAGGTCTTTTCCAAGGGCTGGAAGACTGGGAAAAGATTGTTGGGTTGCAAGTGGACACTTAGCTTAGCGGTGGCAGAAAGTGGTTGTTCTCCGGAGTCTGTTGCCAGGACCTCAAGAGAATACACTGTGTCGCCTGATAAGTCAGTGGAGGCCTTGATTACACCTGTTTCTTGATTCATGGAAAATTTGTCAGCATCATTACCAGACAGATAGTAAGTGACTTGACCATTGATGCCCTCATCTGGATCTAGCGCTTCACCACCAAACACAAAGTTTCCTGTAAAAGAAACATAAATCATCATTAAGAAATTTCCTTTTACAGTGGTTATATATCAAATTCTAAACATATTGATAATTGGATAGCCATTTTCATACATACTGTAGAAGATTGTAATGATTAAAATTCATAAAAAAAACTAATTTCATATCAGCCATACCTGGTGCTGTAGGATCTGGGACGTATATTAGGTACTCGCTTTGGGAGAATGTTGGAGCGTTGTCGTTCTCGTCTGTTATAGTTACTGTGAGCTGTTAAATGAAAAAGTATCATTAGTATCAGATGGTTGAGAATTTGAATTTTGTCGTATTTTCAAAGGTTTTCGTAGTAGCTGAACAAGAAATTCATTCTCAAACAAATGATTAATGACTTGATATAAATCTATTTCTTAGTCAATTTCTTTGCCCTTATTTCCCTCAGACTACTCGACTGGATTTCGCTAAATCACTGCTTAATAATTGCCAATGTTTTTTTTTATAATAAACTAAAAAAAAAAAGTGAAATTTTAAGCTTTACTTTATATGAGGCTAAACGTGACATAGATCTTTATTTTAGCATATTATTCCTCAACGTGATGAGAAGGAGAACCGGAGAACCGGTTTTTCCAATTCCTGAAACAAAGTGAAAGGAGCAAATTTCTCTTTAGTAAAAAGACAAATGATTCCTCTTCTGTCAAGATTCTCTGATGTGAAATGATTGCGGATGATATTTTTATGACTAATAATTGACCGATTAATTATAAAGCAAAGTTCTGAAACGTGTGCATAAAATCTTCATCGATAACAAGAATTTCAAGAATTTTTTTATAGAAAAATAGATACTCATCATCCTAAATAGAACTTTCATTTCACAACTAGTTGATGTGTACAGTTTTTTTTTTTTTTTTCAATTTGAGAAGTGGTACAGTGAAAAATCAAGTAAAACAGAAAGAATTTTGAGCTTTTACTTTTTCTCCCCATTAAATATAACATTGCCCACAAATAAAAGTATATAAGTTGAGTTTGTACTTTCTCACCAATTTGAATTTTATTCCTACGCAAATAAAAACTTGAACTAATATTCCCCCTGAAAAGTTTCATTGAAAAACGTATGAATGATTTCAGAAGCCAAAGTTCCCACCGCGTTGAGGCTAATATGGGGTTTCCCCTAAAGAGTCTGCCACGATGGTGTTCAACACGCGTGTAAATCATCGAACTCCTCACCTGTGTGGTAGCAGTGCGAGGTTCCGTGAGCGAGGAATCCTGAGCCTGCAAGATGAGCGAATACCTGGACACGCTCTCTCTGTCGAGGTGTGCCACTGTGCGGATTATCCCCGTCCATTCCTCGACCATGAAGACCCCGGGTGCACCTTCTACCAAGGAGTACCTGTCAAGAAACAGTTGTATTTAATCGTTTAGTTTACGTGGCACAGTATCAATATATTTTAGATAATAATTTTAGTGACAGTATCGCGATATAGATAATTATTTTGGTGTCACAGTATCAAGATATTTTAGATAATCATTTAGGTGTCACAGTATCAAGATATTTTAGATCATCCTTTAGGTGTCACAGCATCAAGATATTTTAGATAATCAGTTAGGTGTCACAGTATCGAGATATTTTAGATAATCATTTAGGTGTCACAGTATCAAGCTATATATAATCATTTAGGTGTTACAGTATCAAGATATTTTAGATAATCTTTTAGGTGTCACTGTATCAAGATATTTTAAATAATAATTTTAGGTGTATAAGTCTTTCATTTAGGTGTCACAGTATCGATATATTTTTTTGATAAACATTTAGGGGTCACAGTAACAATATATTTTAGATAATCATTTTAGGTGTCACAGTATCAAGATATTTTATATAATCGTTTAGGAGTCACAGTATCAAAATATTTTAGATAATCATTTAGGTGTCACAGTATCAAGATATTTTAGATAATCATTTTAGGGGTATAAGTATCTCATTTAGTTGTCAAAGTATCAAGATATTTTAGATAATCATTTTAGGTGTACAAGTATCTCTTTTAGGTGTCTCAGTATCAAAATATTTTATATGATCAATTAGATGTCACAGTATCAAGATATTTTAGATAACCATTTTAGGTGTCGCAGTATCAAGATATTTTAGATAATCATTTAGGTGTCACAGTATCAAGATATTTTAGATAATCATTTTAGGGGTATAAGTATCTCATTTAGTTGTCAAAGTATCAAGATATTTTAGATAATCATTTTAGGTGTCACAGTATCAAGATATTTTATATAATCGTTTAGGTGTCACAGTATCAAGATATTTTAGATAATCATTTAGGTGTCACAGTATCAAGATATTTTAGATATTCATTTTAGGTGTCACAGTATCAAGATATTTCAGATAATCATTTTAGGTGTCACAGTATCAAGATATTATAGATAATCATTTAATACCTTTCACTTGTGGGTACCAGTCAGCAATAAAAAGATAATTACTCATGGGGTTATTGTGTTTTTATAAAAGAAAACTTGCATCAAATAGCAATGAAAAAGAAGTTTATTCTGGTATTAACGTATGATTCAGCAGGACATTTTTTATTGCGCCTTATACAATAAAATGCCTGACAGATAACAGTTCTGGGTTACTCAGATTTGTAGATAATAATTTCCCGTTCTTATTAAGTGAGTAACTCTCACGTATCAACGAAATGATATTGATAAAGTGTATTAGATGTTGCTATGGTAGTTGTTCTGTGTGTGCCTTCTAATAAGCGTTGTGATGAGAAAATAATTGAAAGTAATCCATTCATTAATTTTAAAAACACAAGCACTTACACCCTCTGATAACAGTATTTTTTGAGGACTTCCGAGAGAGAGAGAGAGAGAGAGAGAGAGAGAGAGAGAGAGAGAGAGAGAGAGAGAGAGAGAGAGAGAGAGTGTGTGTGTGTTAAACTGGTATAGGCAAATGTCTTTCTTTTTTCATATTTTATTTAGAAATACACATTTACAAATAAATTTAAGATTCACCGATGGATGACTGAGTGAGTTGCAGTCAGGGGTGTCTTTTTGAATTTATAAGAACATTGTGTGTCCAATTGTGTTCTTTAATTTCTGTTTTTCATTTGGAAATAAGAATATGAAGAGAAGCAATGGAAAGACAAAATTTCAAGACCAATTATATTCTCAAGTTAATTTTTTTTTAGTAAAAGTAAGAGTGAAACACTAAATTATTCATAGCTCATTATTACAGTATTGCGTGGAGGAAAAATGAGAAAAAGAATTATGCAAAATTTTCCACAAACTATGTGCCTTCATTTTTCAAACAAGCTGGACTGTAAGAATGCGTAAAAGATAAAGTAAATTTATATTTCTAAATTTATATTTCTTAATTTATACAATATTCCTTACAGGGTATAAGCCAGACTGAAGATAAGACTGTTAGGCCAATCAGATATTTGAAATGTAATCTCGTTTTTAAAGATGGATGAAAGAATTTTGGAGACAAATTATATTCCTCAATATCTTTACATATCTTTAACTAGGTTTAAGCAAAAACCCCAAGAAAAGGTTACAGGCGGAGATAATGCAGGATTAGCAATTCGGATTGAGATAGGAAAAAAAGAAGAAACATTGGGATCACAGAGAGTTGATAGTCGTCTGAGAATGAGGTGGTCTCACATACGAGTCGAAAGATGTCGGAAGAGAAAGCAAGGGGGAATGATAAATGCGCACGAATTTGCAATGATTAAAGGAAGGAGAGGTTAATTCTTTGACTTTCAAGTGGGGAAGGGGGAGGGGGATGAAGGGTTGGGTTGAGGATAAAGAAGAATTTTGAAATAAGATGAAATCGATAAAGTTATTATTTCTGAAGCGTCTTTAACTTCTGTCCTACTCGTTGTTGCCTCGGGAGGCATCGGAGATTGTGAGTACTCATGTCAAAGGTATTGTGGAAAACAGAAGTGCACTCTGAGAGTGCAGACCTCCACCATGGCAGCTTATTTCTGAACTTTTTGGACGTTTTGCTTCTCCGTCACTTTGACCTTTGACCTTCCAAAATTTAATAATTTCCAGCTTATTGTATCAGTGATTTCAAATGTTAATAATCTATCCGTACTTAGAAACTGGTGTTATTGTGAAAAAAGAAAAAAAAATCGCTAACTGTTATCATATCCACTGCTCTATTGCCCTAGCTTTAATAAAATATTTTAGGTTCTTTTGCTGAAATAAATAATGATTTCAGTAATTGTCATCCTACCTTTTTATTTATTCCTGTTTGGTCGATGTTATTTTATCATTTAATTTTTTTAAATTTTATTTTTCAATTTTTGTTTGTTTGAGGTTTATCTTCTATTTAAAAAATGTATTTCATATTTTGTCGTTCCTCTTTCTGGGGTCTTGAATGACCTATACTAAGGTCATCAACGTACCGACCCCTGTTCTCGTCTATCTTCATCATACTCAAAATATTCAACCAAAAGGTTAAATCAGACTGGCTCCGGTTGTTCTTTTTCGGGTCCCTTTGTGTATTATTTAACTCAAAGATGATGGTGTCCTTATGAAAGCTACATCTCTCTAACTTTGCCTAAAAAAAAAAAAAAAAAAAAAAAAAAAAAACTTGTCTGGTGACCTAAGCAGTGAATTGTGTATCTGGTAGTTAGTTTATTTGTAGGGGGGAATATCACAGCTAATTTGATTTCAAGAAGGTTTTGCGAACTGGAGGTTGACAACCTCGGCGCCCCCCCCCCCCTTTCAAAGAGTAATGCTATTGTTGATGAATATAACTCGCCATACGCTTTATTGCCTTTTAGGTAGGTTGGTACATGAAGTATCAAGGAAGAAAGCTGATAGCATCATTGATCTTTGTCCTACAACAGCTCACAGGTATCCATTCACAGTGTGGTCAACTTGTGGAAGGCAGACTGGGAATTGAACGACGGACCTTGCTAATGTGAACCGAGCTCTTTCTTCTTTATCTTGGGAGGGAGGTTACAATTGATGGCATCTGGTTGCGATCATCGTGGTCACTGTTCGTGATCCTTTTGTGATCCTCAGACACTGAGACCTTGGTTGATACCACCCAAAGTTTACTTATAGAGGCGGATATGGCTGTTCCAGGTTGTGTGGTGTAAGGGAAATGATGACTATTTGTTTGGGCGTAGGGGAGCCATAACTCCCAGTGAAGTACTGTGAGAAATGCTCGTGTTCGCCATAGATAGCGATGTATGTCTAGCATTCTCTCAGTTGTTTAAATGCCTGAGGACGATTATATTGTATGCAAATCAGTACATGGCTATATGACTTGGATGTAAATAGTCTCTTTTTGGATTGATGAACACGAAGACAATTCTTCTACGCTTGAACTTCCTGGTGCTATATTTAGTTTATTTTCTTTGTCTGGTTTGACCTTTCATAAGTGACGTTGCTAGGAAATGATTCTTTAAAACATCATTACATGGTATAACCTAAAACAAACTCGTAATGGATGCCAGGTTTGGGAAGAATCTGTATAATGGTGCATAAATGAGATTTACTTTTATTTTAGATGGTAAACTTTCCACATCCTCGTAATAATAACACGGACGCACACATACAACATATATATATATATATATATTTATATGTATATATATATATATATATATATATATATATATATATATATATATATATATATATATATATATATATATATATGTATGTATATGTATGTGTGTGGATGAATTATTCATAAATATGTATATATTTATATATGAATATATCACTATCATCATCAGCCGTAACTAGTTCACTGCAGGACAAAGGCCTCATGCATGTTCTTCCACTCAAAAATACCCCTTTGGCATCTGGACGAAGTGCACCCAGTAGGAAGAAGGTGCAGCTTCTAGAGTTACACCTAACGTGAAGAAGATGCAAGATTTCATTTTGATTCTAGCTATGTTAAAATGTTAAAGAGTGGTGTTACTATCATTATTATTATTACTAGCTAAGCTATACCTATAACCCTAGTTGGAAAAGCAGGGTACTATAAGCCCAAGGGCTTCAACAGGGGAAAATTAGCACAGTGAGGAAAGAAAATAAGGCAATAAAAGAGAAGTAAAAAACAATTAGAATAAAAATATTTTAAAATCAGTAACAACATTAAAATAGTTTTCATATATAAACTATAAAAAGAGACTGAAGTCAACCTGTTCAACATGAAAACATTTGCTGGAAGTTTGAATTTATGAAGTTTTACCGATTCAACTACCCGATTAGGAAGATCATTCCACAACTTGGTCACAGCTGGAATAAAACTTCTTGACTACTGTGTAGTATTGAATCTCATTATAGAGAAGGCATGACCTTTAGAATTAACTGCCTGCCTAGTATTACGAACAGGATGATACTGTCCGGGAAGACCTGTATGCAAAGGATGGTCAGCATTATGAAAAATCTTAAGCAACATGCATAACAAACTAATTGAACGACGGTGCCATAGAATAATATCTATATCAGGAATAAGAAATTTAATGGACCGTAAGTTCCTGTTCAACAAATTAAGATGAGATTCAGCAGCTGAAGAACTGATAGAAGAACAATACTCGACAAAAGGTAGAATGAAAGAATTAAAACACTTCTTCAGAATAGACTGATCACCAAAAATCTTAAAAGACTTTTTTTTTTTTTTTTTGCTGTTGAAGAAAAGATAGACCTACTGTGTTTCTTAAAAATAATTTGCTGTCAAGAATCACACCTAAAATTTTAAGTCATACAGAGTTAAAAAAAAATAAATAAACATTATCAATGCTGAAATTCGGATGTTGAGGAGCCACTGTCCTCGACCTACTTACAATCATACTTTGAGTTTTGGTAGGATTCAATATCATGCCCGATAATTTGCACCATCCACTAATTTTAGCTAGATCTCTATTGAGGGATTCAGCAACCCCAGATCTAAATTCGGGAGATAGAATTGATGTAAGGAAAGTAGCATCATCTGCATATGCAACGACTTTGTTTTCCAGGCCAAACCACATGTCATGTGAATATAGTATGAAAACTAATAGGCTAAGAACACTACCCTGGGGAACACCAGATATCACATTCCTATATTCACTATGGTGCCCATCAACATTTCTTTGCAATCTTTTACTTGAAAAATTAATAATGATGCTTTGAAAGACCCACCCACTGCCAACTGTCTCTGAGTTTTAAAACAAGGACCTCATGATTAGCATGGTCAAAGGCAGCACCAACTTATTGATCACAATAAAGGGATTTCTGTACAGCACTGGGGGTTTTAACATGGGTAATACTTGATCTAAGGTTTCAGAAGAAAAATCAATGTATAGTTATGGGGTTATATATTGTGACTTATTTTTTTTTTCCTTTGGTTTCTTTTCGATGAAGTGGCATCAGAGACGAAAGATCGGATTTTATGTCAGAGAAGTGAGGGAAATTGAAACATTATTGGCATGTCACAGACGGACGAAGGAGCAGTAACTAAATTTAAAACCATTTAGTATTGCATGAAGAAACTACATACTCAATTGTTTCTTGTTCCAGAAGGGAAGACAATTTAATGCCATTCTTGAATCTTGAAATATCCTTCAAAGGAAAAAGAGTATCAAGTGTAATTCTAAGATTGTTTCAGAATATGAGAAATGATACACCTTTCCACTGTCTTATCGGAGAGTAATAAGGGATAAGGAGTCTCCCAGTGCCTTTTCAACGAGAAACGACCTATTTCCAGAGCCTTCTCAGAGCTCAAGGATGAACAAGACCTTATTCAAGAGAATTAATAGAGAAATTTGCAGTATTCCTTATTCTAAACACATTCCAGGGAGTAAGAAAAGTATTACCTGATCTTAGCATTAGCTCCAGCGTCTTTATCTGTGGCAGCAACTTGGATGACCTGCGTGTCTGGCAAGACGGATTCGCTAACGGCCGCTTCATACTCGTCCTTGTCGAATTCAGGGGTGTGGTCATTCTCGTCCTGGACAAGGACGGAGATGGTCCCAGTGCCGGTCAAGCGTGGCGTACCTGTCGGAGGAAAAGGAAACTCATTTAATGATTTTTTTATGGCATAGATTTTTTTTTAAAAATTGAATTTGCACACATACACATAAAACTCCATGTAAGCCTTGCAACATATTATGTTTCCAAGCATATAATTGCTACAATGTATTTATTAAAAATCATTTGGTTATAGGTAAGAGCCCTTCGATGTATATGTAGCCAAATTCCGTAAACAACTTTTTTTTCTTTTTTTACGGAAGAGACAAAAAAAAAAAAGGAAAAAAAAATTCCGAATATAATGTGCATCCGTGAATGAAAGGAGCTGTAGTGGAACCATTGCATCCGAAGGCGATGAAAGTAAATTGAAAATTACGTGAAGTATTTTATGATGACGTTGAGATGGCAGTTTTATATTCCAATTATAAGAGTTAAACTGAGTTTTCGTTATTTTCTGATCGAAAAATACAAGTACTTGTCTGTGTTTGGAAGACATTGAGGTATGTGATTAGTTATAAAATTCGCCTTTTAATCTGTTATTTGTTATGAAGAATCAGTATATTTCTCTGTATGACGACTTCGTGTTCTTGTTATTGGCCTAAAATTTAACTTTGTGTTGAGATTTGGTGATACGATTTGCTATCAAACATGGCTTTGCATTTATTTGAAGGACTTACATAATTTGAGACGTTCAAACAAATAATTTTGATTTATCTATTGGCATGTCAAGCTGACATTACAGGAGGAAGTTCCAATGGCTTTGAGAGAGAGAGAGAGAGAGAGAGAGAGAGAGAGAGAGAGAGAGAGAGAGAGAGAGAGAGAGAGAGAGAGAGAAGTGTCTTGCATCATGACAAACTATTGCACAGGCACCATAAATTGCTCATTTGAGATGCTCTGTGGGAGACGAAATCGTGTATCATAAACCCAGCGTGAATCTGCACATAAAAGTGTTGCATAAATCGTTAACTGATAATCATTTCACCAGCTGATACGTCAGGAGAGGGAGGACCCTTTGCAAACCTGCGTCTTGGAAAGATAAATTTTTAATCGCCCCTCGCTTTCGCTTTTTCCTCTGTAGGGGATGAGGTAGTGTGTGTGTGTGTGTGTGTGTGTGTGTGTGTGTGTGTGTGTGTGTGTGTGTGTACCAATTTAATTCAAAGTCATTGCTTTTCTAATTCACGTGTTTAACTTTGGTACTCAACTCATCTTTATTCTTATCAATAGGTTTTATTTGCAATATTTCATTTCTCCATCTCTTTTCTAGCGAAATGTATTCGTGGATTATATTTAGCTTTGTCCTTTGAGGGTTGCACACATCCTTGTATTGCCTAATAAGTAATTATAAAGTTCACGCAGTGATTCATTTTTCCTTCACTAGTTCTTTCAGAATCAAATGGTCATCATATATATTTTTCGCCTTATTTCATGATTTACATTTTGTACTATGTAGCTTTGCTTTCCCTTCTTTTCTATATTGATTTTGTTCATTTTTTTATTCTATAAAAAAAATAAAAAAACCTGGGGAGAGAGAATGGCCCCTGGCTGGATACAACTCACTGGTAGACAAAAATATGTGAATACACAACGCTTTTTGTGGGTAAAAGATTCGCGATTTTGGAAAGGGATGGATTAGAATGGCCATAAAGAAAGATATCGCATAAAAACGCTTCATTACTTCCTGAGAACACGATTAGGTTTTTAAGTTGGTCTATTATTATTGTTATTATTATTATTATTATTATTATTATTATTATTATTATTATTATTATTATTATTATTATTATTAGATAAGTCAACCTTCGTTGGAAACGCAGGATGCTATAAGCCCAAGGGCTCTAACAGAGCAAAATAGCCTAGTGAGGAATGGAAGTAAGGAAATAAACAAACTGTATGAAAATAATGAACAATGAAAATGAAATATTTTAAGAACAGTAGTAACATTAAAACAGATCTTTCATATATAAATTATAAAAAGAGACATATATCATGCTATTCAGCTTGTTCATTTTCTATTCAATAATATTTCTAGAGATATTGTAGAGACCAAATGACCCTCTTTGAAAAGTGGTAAAAATTAACGTCGAAGGAGATGGGGGAATCGCAGGTGAAAAATGAAAGCGAAACGAAATCTCTTTTGAGTTATTGTCCAGTTGATCAAATGAGCCACTCACACGACAGCAACTTTCCACTGGTTGGAAAGGCGATAAATTATTCTCTATGGGAAAGTCCGAGATACCTATAACATCAGTAACCCCCTGTCACGTCTACGGCTTCGAGGTAATACAGGTGATTATCGTTAGGTCGAAAATTGCTTCCTTTTATTCCCCCTGGTGATTATCCCGCGTTCGGAATCATGAGTTCAATGCAAGGCGAGGGGTTTTAGTCCAATAAAAGCAACCTGTATTCAGAGGTTAACGATGAACCTAGTGGTAGTCATAGTTTTTTTTACGTCCACTATTAGTCTACATATGTGTAGCCTACATAACGTATACTGAATGTACTATTAGTCTGCATATGTGTAGCCTACATAACCTATATGTACTATTAGAGTGCATATGTGTAGCCTACATAACTTATACTGTATGTACTATTAGTCTGCATATGTGTAGCCTGCATAACTTATACTGTATGTACTATTAGTCTGCATATGTGTAGCCTACATAACCTATACTGTATGTGCTATTAGTCTGTATATGTGTAGCCTACATAACCTATATGTGCTATTAGTTAGCACTTGTGTAGCATACATAACCTTTATGTAATATTAGTCTACACATGTGTCTGTGGCCTCGTGAACATCTTTGGCGTAGGGTGTGGGGTTAACATCGTCCAGAAATAGATGCGAAAACAGAAGGGTCACATTTTCTGGAGTACTTACCCTGAATGTAAACACCGCATGATTTTAAAATGATTGCAACTTACACAACCTTTTATCCGACAGTGTTTATTACTGGCACGATTTGGCGTCTTGTGTATAGGGAATTTTACCTTTTTAATAGCTTAATATTTACGTTTCTGCTTATTAACGGTTATCAGGCGGCACTTAGCACTTTTGCGCCAGAGATACGTCCTGATTTGGAATTAAACGGCCAGTCCATTACGTGTTGCCTGACCTTCCCAAGTGATGTGATTTTACTTTCAGCTAAAACGAAACCCCAGTCATTGAAGTAAGGGGTTGGCATCAATTATTGAGGTAAGAATGGGTTTCTGTCAGGATTCGATACTTTGTCATGCAGTGGGTGTGGCATGTTTCACTATCTAAAACGAAAACGTTGTAGTAGAAGAGGGTGCCACATGACCTTCTGCCTTAAATTTATAATGGGTAGAATGTGGGTGCACGTGACCCTAATCCAAGAGATGAGAGAAAGATGTTCGCACGGAAATCGCTTCAAAGACCTTTAACCAAACGAGTTCATTCTTAAGGAGGAGAAAGTCTTCGTGCTCCCAGAAAGACTGCTGCTAAAATTACACAAAATTAAACCAGTTTTGTATAATTAGAGCCAACGCTGGCTGGAAACCTGGCGTTGTCGGTGTTGTTGTTGTTGTTGTTATGTATTTTACTTGTTACTCGTGCGGTGATGCCTAACATGGTCCCTAAAAGGTGAAAAAAAAAAAAAAAATAACAACCGTGTGATTTAAGTACTGTACATCTTCTGTGACATTTCCGGCTATTAAGTGGCGCTATCCAGTCTTTTCCCTGGAATAACAGTCATGTAGCGAAAAGTATGCCGATCCACATCAAGGTAATAATAGTCATGTTTGATGTAATGATGTGACAATGACAAGTACTTCGACGATTTGCGCGTCTGATTCGTCACACCAACGCACAAGAAGTGTATTTCCCTTTATAAGGACATCGTTGGGGGCTTATGTTCTTCAGTATTTAAGAAAAATGTCTCGGATTCTTTGCTGGTGTCTTCGGTAATGATTTGATGTTGACGTTAGAAAAGTGGGTAATAAAAGGGAAAGGTACCTATTATTTATTATTTATTATTTATTATTTATTATTTATTATTTATTATTTATTATTTATTATTTATTATTTATTATTTATTATTTATTATTTATTATTTATTATTTATTATTAACAGGGAAAAATAACCCAGTCAGGAAACGAAAACAAGGAAATAAATAAACTACGAGAGAAGTAATGAATAATTCAAATGAAATATATTGAGAACAGTAATAACAATAAAATAGATATTTCATATATAAACTATACAAACTTAAAAAAAAAAACAAGAGAACTGAGATAGAATAGTTCGCCCAAGTGTACCCTCAAGCAAGAGAACTCTACCCCAAGACATTGGAAGACCATGGTACAGAGCATGTCAACATACTAAAAACAGATAAAACTATTACTACTACCGAGGACAGTAACAAATATTGATATTTTTTCGTGTTATTTATTTAAGGACACGAGAACCGAACGCACATATTCAACGGGGGAAAAGTCTTGGCCACACCACTCTTGAGCATTTGCATCACTGCAGATATCCAGCGCTCCCTCTCATTTTCAGGCCCACTAGATTGGTCTTTGGCATTAATAATTCTGTTTCTATAGTCTCCAGCCCTAGATTATTACATATCCGCTCCCCTTTCTTGCCGTTCTTTTATCTTTCCAGTTCCTGCAATCACGCATTCCCTTCTGTAGCAGTTTTCTCTTTTCCAGTTCCTACATTTTCTGATGCCATTTTTTCTGCATTTTTCAAATTTTTTTTTTAGTTTTTGCAGTCCTTCATGCCAACTTTCTGCAGCATTTTTTTTTTATAATCCTTGAGGCTTATTTCTTTAACATTGCTTGCAGTTTCTGATGCCCCCTTTTTGCAATTTTTTTTTTCATGATTTGCATGCCAATGTGCTCACTTTTTGCTGTTTTGTTTTTTTTCAGTTCTTGCAATCCGTGATGTCTGCTGTTTACCATTTTCTTTCCAGTTCATGCAGTTTTTTTATGATACAACGATTGTTTTAGAGTTCTTTAGCATTATCTGCTCAAAAGAAGAATAAATGGTGCGAGCCTTGGTTAAGAAAATTGCTTGTTGCAAATTCTGAAATATGAAAACATTTAGTTGATAAGAAGATACTATGGGATGGAAATGCTTTTGGCATTGCTAAACAGATCTGTAAGAAGGTAAAGAAAATGTCGGAGGATTTGTTATCCAAGAAAGGAAGTTCCTACTATAAAATTGCATAATTTTTTTAAGTAAGAAAGACAAATTACGTAAATTGCAGACTACGCCCTCCAACACAAAGTCTGCCTTTCGCTCTAACCCTCCAAATTGACCTTCACACCCATTGAATAGAAATTTCATGACAATGATTTATTCGTAATTTCATCAACATGAATCTCTCGATCATCGTCATAATCATATTACATTACAATATGATGTAATTCATCGATATTATCTATCGATTATTATATAACATAACGATGTATGATTTTTCAAAATCTATGCATTCACTTAGGATCTAATTTTCTATCTGATGGCGCTCAAATTGAATATTTTATTGTCTATTTATAGCAAACGATATGGGTGTCAGTGACCTTCGATGTTAGGATACCAGAAAATTCAAAATCAATCAATCAATTTACTATCTATTTCTCTTCCTCTTGTAATTTAAGTTTTTAAAGATTATTTAGAAAAGATCTAATTCAATTTTATTACTGTTCTTGAAATATTTTATTTTGATTGTATTACTTTTCTTGTAGTTTATTCATTTCATTTTTTCCTTTCCGCACTGGGCTATTTTTCCCTGTCGGAGCCCTTGGGCTTATAGCATCTTGGTTTTCCAACTCGGGTTGTAACTTAGGTTGTAATAATAATGTTGATAATAATAATGATAGTAACAATGAAATAATAATAATAATAATAATAATGATGATGATGATGATGATGATGATGATAATAACAGGCGCACAAAATCCAAGCCCCAACCATCCCACCACTTGTAAAGTCTCGCAATGCTTCACTTATATTCATTTTTACTTTCCTTTTAATACCCTTCCTTTTCATCAATTGATTTGCTACGCTGCTTTCTCCCACATACAAGGAAGCCCTGATTTTTCTGTTCGACCACCAATGCTCATATCTCATTCAATAACCTTTTCTTTGCAGTCCACTTCTGTTCCTTCAACACGTATACATCTCGTTCGTTCCCTTTCATCCATCTCGGTTTCACTCTCTTGATTTTTCTGATTCATTTCCCCTTCAACATTCCAGTCTCTCTCTCTCTCTCTCTCTCTCTCTCTCTCTCTCTCTCTCCGTGCTGGGACGTGGGCTTATTCGAAATTCTCTAAACAGTTAAGATTTATTCTTTCCAAATATGCGGTGAGAACACAAGTCTCTCTCTCTCTCTCTCCTCTCTCCTCTCTCTCTCTCTCTCTCTCTCTCTCTCTCCTCTCTCTCTCTCTCTCTCTCTCTTTTATATATATATATATATATATATATATATATATATATATATATATATATATATATATATATATATATATATATATATATATATATATATAATGTACAGGTTATACCTACGAAACATCTGAAAATGTAGAATTCACATGAATTTAATTTCATTTAACTCTCTCTCTCTCCTCTCCTCTCTCTCTCTCTCTCTCTCTCTCTCTCTCTCTCTCTCTCTCTCTCTCTGGGGATTGTTAGGGCTACTTTTACTTTCGCAAATTGTTCGGAGACTCATCAGATTTAATAGCTTTTCTCTAAGGCTTTCGTAAATAGGCGTCGTAAGGAGGTTGCGTGAGAATATCTATACGCATCACTGAGAGAGAGAGAGAGAGAGAGAGAGAGAGAGAGAGAGAGAGAGAGAGAGAGAGCGTTACAATAAGATGCGTGTTAATTTTACATTTTTTTTTGTTTTTTTTGTATATTCTGCTCATAATATTAAGAGAGAGAGAGAGAGAGAGAGAGAGAGAGAGAGAGAGAGAGAGTTACAATCGGATGCGTGTTAATTTTATATATTTCGCTGTTTTTTGGTACATTCTGCTCATAATATTAAGAGAGAGAGAGAGAGAGAGAGAGAGAGAGAGAGAGAGAGAGAGAGAGAGACTACATAAGATGCATAGGAATTTCATCTCGTTTTTTGAAGCCTTCTTTACAGCTTTGTCCATAGGATTTATTAAGAATTATTATTTGCTGACCATGAAATTGATTTTCTTTAAAAAAAAAATTAACTGATATGAGTCATTTATCTGTTTTATCATTCTATTTTATCTGGCAACGACATAAGCCATTTCGATAAAAAAACAATACTTATATATTTGTATGTTGCATTTATGAATGTACGTTTGTGGTTAATTCTCTCTCTCTCTCTCTCTCTCTCTCTCTCTCTCTCTCTCTCTCTCTCTCTCTCTCATACCGGAAGTTGTAAGTGAAATGTGTTGAGCACAAATTTGAAAGGAAGAACATGCGGAGAAAGTACAGTTTTTTGAGCCTCTTATAATGGGCAATTATCGTTTCATCTATTTGTCCATATAATTTGATTCGTTTTCGTAACCGTTATTTTCTTTTGGTTCATTAATCTAACTTTTTTTGTGTGTAACACCTTTGTGGCTTTTGTTAATATTGGTTATTTATTCATCGTATTGATTGAATAATTGATGTACCCCATATTTCGTAATATTGAAAAATATTTTCTTTTCTTTTCCTTAGTCAAATAAATCATTAGCGCACTTTTTATTTAACTTTTTAATTTTTTAAAATTTCTGCTGATCGTTCTATTATGATTAAAATAGATATATATTATATCTACTCATTAGATTTCTGTGTTTTTCAGCTATTGACTTCTTATCTTGATTAAATATATGATTTGTATCATCTATTTTCCACTAATTAATTTGTTACTTTTTCGATTGTTTTGTCGTATTGTTTATTAACTTTGATTAATTAGTTGAAGTGTGGTTTTTAGAAGAGGTTTTATGAATTTAGATTCTATGGGGGAAAATGTTTAAACCATCATTACTACTACTTATATTACAACAACAACAATTGCAGTCGTCCAGTGCATGACAAAGGCCTCAGACATGTCAATTCATGCCTGGGATTAGGCCAGTTTTTATCACCACACTGGCCAATGTGGATTGGTGATGTTCTGATCACTTACAACAATCCAACCTGGTATGGATGTCCCTACAGCTTTGCTAATCGTGGTGATAAATAAACCCTTACACAACGTTATGGTATCCCCACTCAGAAGTAAATAAATATTCTGAGTGGGGATACCTTAACGTGGTGTAAGAGTTTGTGTATCACCATGATCAGCAAAGCTGTAGGGACATCCATACTAGGTTGGATGGCTGTGAGCGATCAGAACATCACCAATCCACATTGGCCAGTGTGGTGATGAAAATTGGCCTAACCCCAGGCATGAATTGACATGTCTGAGGCCTTTGTCCTGCACTGGACGACTGCATTTGACAAGATTAATGACAATAAATTTAATGTAAACACTAAAACAACAAATAGAATATAAATAATTTGTCAAAGACTGATGATTATTACTACTGTTGGTATTGCCTCGAGTATTTGCGTCAAAAGTAAATACACAAAAACAACAACAACAACAACAACAACAACAACAACAACAGGATCAAAACTAGATAGGACAACGACAACAAGATGCGACTTCAATAATGCAGAGAAACATATAACAATTAAAGCAATCCATTTAGTTCATTCGCATTAATTTTTCTTCTGTGCTTTTGTTCGAGGAAAGAAAGTGATTAAGAAAACGCCGTGAAGGATTCGACATTCAGCCGTAACAAATGAGACGTCACCGAGTTTGTGATTAATAGTCATGTGTGTGTGTTGTTATTTGTTAATTACGTTTATTGTTATTTTTTTCTAATGACGCTTATTATTTTTCTTGTTAATTACGGCCATTGTTCAAGTGCATTAATAGATTTTCCAGGTGAAGGTAAAAGGGCTGAAGTGTATTGTATTTAGCTCTTCTTTATTCTTTAAGTGTTATTTTCCTTTGTAAGTTGTAGCTCTTATTTATCTATTTTTTTTTATTTATTTATTGATTTATTTATTTTTTGTAAAAAAAAACAATTGGCAAAGAAATGATTGAGCGAGACGCGAGGAAAATACTATAAATATCTCATTATTATTATTATTATTATTATTATTATTATTATTATTATTATTATTATTATTATTAGCTAAGCTGCAACCCAAGTTTGGAAAAGCAGTATGCTATAAGCCCAAGGGCTCCAACAGGAAAAAAATAGTCCTGTGAGATAAGGAAATAAATAAGCTATATAAGAAGTAATGGACAATTAAAATAAAATATTTTAAGATCAGTAACAACATGAAAACAGATCTTCCATGGATAAACTATAAAGAGAGACATATCAATCTATTTAACATAAAAGCATTTGCTGCAAGTTTGAACTTTTGAAGTTCTACCGATTCAGTTACCCTATTAAGAGGATCATTCTGATTTATAATGTGAATTATCTTGAGGAAACAGCACAGAAAACGAACTAAATCTTAAAGGAAAGAAAAGAGTGAATAACTTTAAGCTACTTACTGGTGCAATTGACAAAATCCACATTGCATCACCAGTGAGAAACCCTTCGATGGCTGAAATTATGTAAGGCTGTTTCTTTAAAAGAATGAAAAAAGAAACTGCTTCTTTTGACCCAAGCACTTTAGTCAATTGTGCTTGGACATTAGGGTTAAGCAGCCTCGTCGCAAACACTCTTGGAGCTACTGTATATTTATGCGTAAAGTGCGTATGAAGGAGTTTAAGAAATAAAGGACTGGATAAAGATTGGATAAAGGCAAGGCAAGAAAAAGGCCCCAGCCTATAGGAAGCGAGGGCGTGTTGCCAGATAGAGCTTAATTCTGCAGTACAGCTGGACGAGTTACTGATGAGGCATTTGTGTAAGGGTTTGGAGCAGTTAAAGCTGTGGAGATTTTGTGCGCAGGGCCTATTGGAAACGTCCCAGCCTGGTATTTGCTGGACTGGGGTTAAAGTTCCGCTCAAGCTCGATAGTTTCTTGTAGTGTCCGCAACCTCACCATCCTTATGAGCTAAGAATGGCGGGTTTTGGGGGACCTGAGTCATCGGCAGCCTTTGTCTGGCCCTCCTTCGTCCTAGCTTGAGTGGACGTTGATCATATGTATATATGGTCAGCCTCTGGGGCATTATCACTGTCCCTTACCTCTGCCATTCATGAGTGATTTTTAAACCTGTAAATGGTTGAACTATTGCGGCAGTGAATGTTGTTTCTCTCTCCTATTATAGGAAAGGACTATATTTTGAAAAAAGTTTATATATATATATATATATATATATATATATATATATATATATATATATATATATATATATATATATATATATATATACACACACACACACACACACACGCACGCACACACAGTGGCGGGAGAAAACCGTCCTTGTTATAGAGCCGCAACGCGTCTCGGCTTATATAAATGTTTCTTCGCTCTCTGTAAAAAGTGAAACTAGACAAATTACACCTGGATGAACGAAGACCGCCGTTATTATGTTTATTAAGAGTAAGAAAAAAAAATAACCTGTTGCGAGGTCGATCTGTTAGCGACCCCTCCCTCTTCGCACTACACATTCCCCATTTGTATAACTTCCCCCACCAAGTCTTTTGTACTAACCCTCACTCTCACAGTTCTCTGCCTATTTTGTGACGCCAGTCATTAGTATTATCAATCAGTTTCTCTGTATGTTTAGAGGTAGATTCTTGTTTATACTCATTACGAACTGTAAAAATGATCGTGGTTGCTAGTCTGTATATGCATATATAAATTGGTTCTCCTGTAAAAAAAAAAAAATTCTGAGGAAATGTTCATGTCCATTGATCTATGTTTGTATGGAAATCATTGTAGATTGTAAGTATAGTAATGATAACCCATATCTGCATATTTGTTAAAATTAGAATAGGGTGAAAGGCATTTTATCATGTGGAATTGAGGGAAAAGCCAATCGCAGTTGACACACAGGCTAGAAAGGGTAGTCACTCGATATTTGGGGAAGCCAAGTTGGAGAAATGCTCAATACGAGATCCTGAAGTGAGGGGAGTTCCATTGGAAAATGACAAAGACCAAATATTACCCAATCATAAAACGCCATGTATTATGATTGGGGTTTTAAAATGGATATCGCACGCTAGTGAATTAATGTAATAGGTTACACGCCTTTGTGTTTATATGTTACATACGCCTATATATATATATATATATATATATATATATATATATATATATATATATATATATATATATATATATATACACACACCCCTAAATATCGAAATCACTGTACCTCGACATCAAAGACCCTAGGGCTTACATGAATATATGAAAAACAAGAGTAAATGTGAAAAATTATCGTTCATATATATATATATATATATATATATATATATATATATATATATATATATATATATATATATATATATATTATATGTATATATATATATATATATATATATATATATATATATTTATTATATGTGTGTGTATTTATGCATTTATCTGCGCGTTAATAGTTATTAGAGTTAAACAACTCTCTCTCTCTCTCTCTCTCTCTCTCTCTCTCTCTCTCAAGGGTAGACGTTTGTCTCTTATATCATAAATTTGAAATTTATTTCATAATCCACGATCATTTTCCTTCGTAAATTATTCCCTATTTATTTATTAATGTCGCTGCTGCCCAACATATACTGTATTCCCCCTTATATTTCTCCCTACACATCTCATAATTATATTCCTCTTGACATTTCACCCAATTAATTCTTCCATTTATCTCTAACGGGCCTCGTTAGTTAGTATCCTTATGTCCATAGATTCCCCCCCCCCCCTTTACATTCCATCGGTCCCCCTGCCTCTTATTAAGCTCATACCTTGGAGTATTGTTGTGATCGCGGGAGTGTAGGTTTTGCAGTCCGGTTGTTCATTCTATATATATATATATATATATATATATATATATATATATATATATATATATATATATATATATATATATATATATATTTATATATATATATATATATATATATATATATATATATATATATATATATTTATTTTTTTTACCCTCCTCATCCCGCCCACTTCTATCTCCCTCTCTTCCTTCTCTCCTTCTCCCCCTCCAGTAGATAGGAATTATTACCATCGCCAACGAAGTTGGGAGAAGGTTATGTTTTCGCCCGATGTGTGTACGTTTGTCTGTTTGTTTGCTTGTGAACATCTTCCTTGCCATAGTGTTACTCATAGTGTAGTGAAATTTTCAGGGATTAATTGTTATGCTGAAACATGGAAGTGATTCAACTTTGAAAGTCTTAGGTCAAAGGTCAAGGTCATTGTCAAGAAATAAGCTGCCGTGGTGGAGGTCTGCACTCTCAGCGTGCATTTCTAGTTTAAGGTAGGTGTTCGG
Source organism: Palaemon carinicauda (assembly GCF_036898095.1). Classification (NCBI taxonomy): domain Eukaryota; kingdom Metazoa; phylum Arthropoda; class Malacostraca; order Decapoda; family Palaemonidae; genus Palaemon; species Palaemon carinicauda. The sequence goes on from NC_090755.1 coordinate 15,464,866, forward strand.
ATAAGTTAGATCAAGTCAGAATTTCCCCTAGCCATCTGGCTGATCATTGTTTACCTTATGAAGAAGATGGTTCAAATGGAAAGCGACTTGTGAGACGGAAAACTGCTACGCGTGTGATTACCCTTTGGAACGCTCTCGGATTCATTGTATAGGTTAAATTAGTAGTCGAGAATTGGAGAAAACATGCGAAGTTTATCAACCTTATAATATCCTTATTTTAGATTCAAGAATTTCTAAAATTTTCATTCTTTTGATATGTTATTTTCGATATTTATCTTGTCCTTTTATTTTTCTTTGCCTATATAGTGAATTAATGTTAGAATTTCCTCTGTTAGTATACCCTTTTATGTACTTGCTAAATATACAGTATGAGTACGTAGATGTAATTGTGATATACAGATCTCTTCTTTTCTATATTTTTATGTACAGTATATCTAATTTTGTTAGTTTTTAAGTCTCATACCTCGGAAGGGTAGAATACAATTTGCCTTAGCCGTAGCCATTCTAACTTTGAGGAATCTCCAAGACTTTTGTTTATTTTGTTTGCGACGATTTACATTAAAAATTAATATCGAAAAGAAATTTTGTATGTCAACCAAAACGAAATATTTCATGTACAGTGGGATAGCCCTGCTTTATTGTATAGCCCATGTTTATTGTATTGTTTAATGCAACTATTACTTTAGTTTTTATAACTATCATTGATATTGTTTTCATTATCATTGTGATTATTTCTCTGTTGAAAAAGTAGAAAAAAAATACTTTATATTATTATTATTATTATTATTATTATTATCTAGGCTACAACCCTATTTGGAAAAGCAGGATGCTATAAGCCCAAGTGCTCCAACAGGGAAATATAGCCTGTTGAGGGAGGAAACAAGAAAATAAACACACTACAAGAGAAGCAATGAACAATGAAAATAAAATATTTTGAGAACAGTATTATAATATATAGATCTATCATATATTAACTACAAAAAAAAAAAAAAAAAGAGAATAGTGTGCCTAAGAGAACTGTTATTAACAGTGCAAACTGTTCATTGTAGCAACTGAGAAGAATAAGCGAGTTCATATGTTTATTTTATCACTATAATAAACATTGCCAGAACAGGACTAAAAATTCTTATTGATCGATAGATATACAGTTTATATATGGGAGTATTTGAGATTTAGCCTAAAGCTCAAAGTTTTGCAGGAGGTAATATAAGGAAATCAATTTCAATATAAACACTCAAGAAATATTCGGGCTGAAGAACTTCCCCAAGAACCCTACACTACAGTCAGTTCTTTGCCCAGAAAAAGAAAAAGAAGAAGAAGAAGAAGAATAACTTCCAATTCTCACCCTTATGCGCAATGATATGATTATGATACTCGATTAGAAATTGTTACTTATAAATTTGGCTTTTTTTTTATTTTTTTTTTTCGACGCCCGGCCATTTCCCTCTTTTGAATATTCAAATCTCTTTGCAGACCATAAAGTTTATATTGATTATGGAGGTGGTTAGGATTGCAAGGGTTACTTACATGTTTAATTAACTGAGATAAGATAAACCAAATCGAAAAATAGTATGTAAATGGGACGCCATTTTGGTCATTCGGACCAAGTGGACGACGAAAGCTAAAGAATTCTTTTTTTTTTTTTTTTTTTTTTTGGGGGGGGGGTGTTGTTACAAAGTACGTATTTCGAATATCGACTTTTGTCTACGATTTCCGATGACTATTTTTTTGTTCGAAATTATTAACTCTGAACACGAAATAATTAATAGTGGTTTCATCTAGTGTTTTCTGCTTTCAAGTATATTCGTAAATTTTAAATATCTTGAATTTAGGACATGAAAGCATAGTTGTTAACTGATTTCAGGTACAAAACACGAAAATGTAAGGAATATTAAATGCTATTACAAGCAAAGTTGTTTTCGTATGTTATAAACTTTTTTTTTTTAGATTTTTTTTACTGTCTCTGTGTATCGATATACTGAAACTTAAGTTTTTGAAATGACAAAAGAAAAAAAATATTTTGTAAATACTTTATTGTTTGTGAAAACGTTCGTCAAGTTTTGTAATATTTATATTTTGTATTTATTTGACATTTTTAGTAGATTTTTTAGCTAGAATTAACCAGGAAGGCATTTTTCTAATAATACAGCAAATATGGCTTCTGTTCATACTTTTTTCTTTGATATATATATATATATATATATATATATATATGTATATATATATATATATATATATATATATATATATATATATATATATATATATATATAATTTTATATCAATATTTGAAGTTTTTGTGAGTCATCTCAAACAAAAGAGTCTGAATGATTTTTTTTATATTTTAGTAATTTTCTCTATTTTATATATATTTATATATATTTTTACCTCTGCATTATAATAAACTACTCACACCAGCAATGATTAATTTTTTTTTTTTTTTTTAACCACGATCATAATTCTTTTCAGTCTTATTGGAGTAATGACATACTAAGCTGCTGCGGTTTTTTTTTTCATTCTTTCTTGTTTCCAATATGTTGTGATAGTTTCTTTCGCATTCTCCCCCCTCCCCCCTTGGAGTTGATAGCACGTTTTACCGGTTGATTTCAACCTCTTGGGCTCGAGTAAAAGCCAGGCAATCATGATACCCCCTGCAATATCGCCATATGAATGGCACCATAAACCCTCAGCGGGGCGATCACAGCCTACCACGATTAAACCCCCTCCCCCTCTGATTGTTGACCTCCATCCCCTTCCCCTACCCCCTACCCCGAACCTCCCGACTTGCTTGATAGCAACGGTTTCCCGAAAGCATTGTACAAAAGCGCTCCGGAGATTTAAACTTGCCACATTTGAATATTGCCTTCGAGCTTGCTTGCCTTCGTCAAGTCTGGCGAAGCCGGTTCAGATTCAACAACTCTTCTTAGGAAAGGGATCTTGGTTTTGCCTGTGTTTACCTTGTGTGGATTTTCTTTACATTGCTTTTGATGATAACAGTAATGATGACAATGACAATAATTATTTATGTTATTATTTTTGTTACAGTAATGATGACAATTACAATAATGATTTATGTTATTATTTTTGTTGATGTAGTTTTATTCGTTTGTGACTGGAGTAGCATTGCTAGTACACTCAGCAATATTTGTAGTTTGTGTTTACGTTGTGGGTATTTCAGTTACATTGCATTTGATACAATACTGATTTATCTTTTTATTTTTTATGTAGTTTTATTTGTTTGTGACTGGCGTAGCAGTGCAAGTACACGCAGCATTATTTGTAATTTGTTTTTCATTTTTATCATTTATTTTGGCAGTGACTCTTTGAATAGGACATACTATCATGACCTTCCAGTGATTGCTCACTGACTCCAGAATGAGTTGGCCTTATACCAGCACGGGCTCTCGCTCAATGGTTAACCTTGAGGACCTGATAAGAATTTGGCCTATTTTGGGCTGTTAACTTTGTGCAACTGTGCATAGCAGCTTAGCAACTTAGCGTTTTAATATTTAAACAAGTCACTTTATTTACATACATTTGAATACTCTTGAATTTATTGATTGCGTGTGCTCTCTACCGTGCATGCACTCGCGTATGGTTTTATGCTTTCAAGACAAATTTGGTAGTATTTTCAGAATTTGGAGTTTATTCAGTAATCTTGATGTGTTTTGAAGTCTACTATTTTTGAGGTTTATAAATAAATCATATTATGTTGAAGGTATTGTAGGTCTTTTGTTTTTTAGTTTTCCATTGTGTCCTTTAAGCGTGTTTGCAAGTAGAAATTTTCCTGGGATTTTAATGAATAAGATTTTGATAACTTGTAACTACATCAATATAGTTTTTCTTTTGTCATTTGTTTCCAAGAAACTGACCCAAATGTTTTTCATGAGAAGGTAAACTAATGTAACGTTCTTATTTGCCTTTTTAATCATATTTTCGTTGCTTTAATAGATTAAGCTATTGTCGTTGTTATTTCAAGAAGTTGCTTATAAGAAGTATTCATTCTAAATTGGGCCAATATTCTTTTTGTGATACCAAGAATAAGGAAATGTTCATCTCTAGATTATATTCATCTTGTGATACTAAGAATTAGGAAATGTTCATCTCTAATTTATAATCTATTTGTAATACTAAGAATAAAGAAATGTTCATCTCTAATTTATATTCTTTTTGTTATACTAAGAATAAGGAAATGTTTATCTACAATTTATATTAATCTTGTGATACTAAGAATAAGAACATTTCTATCTATAGATTATAATCATTTTGTGAAACCAAGAATAAGGAAATATTCATCTCTTAATTTATAACCTTTTTGTGATACTAAGCATAAGGAAATCTTCATCTCTAATTTACATTCTTTTTATATTGAGAATAAGGCCATTTCTATCTCTAGATTATATTCTTTTTGTGATACTAAGAAAAGGAAATGTTCATCTCCAATTTACATTCTTTTA
>NC_090755.1:15472322-15477322 GCF_036898095.1 Palaemon carinicauda
CTCTCTCTAGCACCCAATTACTTTCTCCTCATTAAATTTCTTTGTTTCATATCTTTAGCATCTGAGGGGCGGCAGAGGATATGTCTCCTGAGATTCCTGAGGTGTCCTAAGGATTCGTTGAGAAAGTAATCATGAGGGGAATTTCATGAGTGTACGGTTGGCTTCATTAATTCCGGTACACTTCATGGGAAGTTAAGGAGACATCAGTGTTCCGGAATTAATGAAGCCAACTGTATATGGCCCTGTGGCTCCTCTGCTTCCCTGAGGACAAAGCTTGTCTTTTCATCTTCCATTTAGACTTTTTTTTTTTTTTTTTTTTTTTGCTTGCGGTCTAGAATTCCGTGTGTTTTTTTAAATTCAGCATATACTATTTTTCATTATATTATTATTATTATTATTGTTATTATTGTTGTTGTTGTTGTTATTATTATTATCATCATTAATATTGTTGTTGTTGGTGTTGATATTATTATCATCATTATTATTATTATTGTTGTTGTATCATCATTATTATTGATGTTGTTGTTGTTGTTGTTGTTGTTGTTGTTGTTGTTGTTGTCATCATCATCATCATCATCAATAATTATGGTGATGATGATGATGATGATCATTATTATTATTATTATTATTGTTCTTTTGTTGTTGATATTATTATTATTATTATTAAAAGCTAAGCTGGTAACCCTAGTTGGAAAAGCAGAATGCTATAAGCCCAAAACTCCAACAAGGAAAAATACCTAAGTTAGGAAAGGAAACCAGGAAATAAATAAACTACAAGAGAAGTAATAAACTATCAATATAATATTGTAAGAACAGTAACAACATTAAATTAGATCTTTCATATATAAACTATATTCATGTATTATACAATTGCGCATACTCTCATTGCTTTTGGATCTTATTAGGACCCATCACCGCTTGCACCAGATGGCTACGATTTATTGCAAGGTTCATGGTAGGTGTAGTCCGAATAATAGGTTCTTATAACTTGCGTATAATTCCTAATTTCATATTTTATTTCACGAATAATATCTATATCTATATATATATATAGTATATACCGTATATATAATTTTAAATATATATACTGTATATATATATATATATATATATATGTGTGTATATATATATATATATATATAAAACAATTTGTTCCTTCATAACCTAATTATTTTTGTTTTAAACCCCATGTAACAATATAACTTGATTCAAAATTATCATATTCCGTTTTACATCGATGTTCCATTTGCCAATAATTCCTCAAACGTTAGAATTGATCTACGCCTCAAAAAAAAAAAAAAAAAAAAAAATGGGGTTTGCTGATGAACTCTGTGCGGGCGTGCTCAATAGTAGAGATGAGCAAAGTGGGCGTAGAAATAGTCAAGTGTGTGTATTAATCTGCAAAACAAAGAATTTGGATGTTGAACGCCCGGCCAATGGGCGGACGGATGTACAATATAGGGCCGGGTATGTCGGGTGCCGTTTGGTGATAGTAGGGAGAGGGCGTAGTGAGGGTGTGCGGGCGGGGTAGGATAACTTCATAGGTTGATGGAATACTCGCCGGTAGCAGCAGGATGTGGGCATGGGGTGGTGCTGTGCCATGTCAGTAGGAGAGAGAGAGAGAGAGAGAGAGAGAGAGAGAGAGAGATAAATTTCTTTACCTTAAGTATAACATGGGCGCTTGCGTTGTTAGTCCGCTATGAGAGAGAGAGAGAGAGAGAGAGAGAGAGAGAGAGATAAATTTCTTTACCTTAAGTATAACATGGGCGCTTGCGTTGTTAGTCCGCTATGAGAGAGAGAGAGAGAGAGAGAGAGAGAGAGACTTACCTACTTATAGATTACTTTACCTTAAATTAAGTATAACATGCGCTCTTGTGTTGTTAGCTTGCAATGTGTGTGTGTGTGTTTGAGAGAGAGAGAGAGAGAGAGAGAGAGAGAGAGACTTACCTACTTATAGATTGCTTTACCTTAAGTATAACACGGACTCTTGCGTTGGCAGCCCGCAGTGAGAGAGAGAGAGAGAGAGAGAGAGAGAGAGAGAGACTTACCTACTTATAGATTACTTTACCTTAAGTATAAACATGCGCTCTTGTGTTGTTAGCCTGCAATGTGTGTGTGTGTGGGTAGGATAACTTCATAGGTTGATGGAATACTCGCCGGTAGCAGCAGGATGTGGGCATGGGGTGGTGCTGTGCCATGTCAGTAGGAGAGAGAGAGAGAGAGAGAGAGAGAGAGAGAGAGAGAGAGAGAGAGATAAATTTCTTTACCTTAAGTATAACATGGGCGCTTGCCTTGTTAGTCCGCTATGAGAGAGAGAGAGAGAGAGGAGAGAGAGAGAGAGAGAGACTTACCTACTTATAGATTACTTTACCTTAAATTAAGTATAACATGCGCTCTTGTGTTGTTAGCTTGCAATGTGTGTGTGTGTGTTTGAGAGAGGGAGAGAGAGAGAGAGAGAGAGAGAGAGACTTACCTACTTATAGATTGCTTTACCTTAAGTATAACACGGACTCTTGCGTTGCAGCCCGCAGTGAGAGAGAGAGAGAGAGAGAGAGAGAGAGAGAGAGACTTACCTACTTATAGATTACTTTACCTTAAGTATAACATGCGCTCTTGTGTTGTTAGCCTGCAATGTGTGTGTGTGTGTGTTTGAGAGAGAGAGAGAGAGAGAGAGAGAGAGAGAGAGAGAGAAAGGGGCGGCATTGACAGAAGGCGACACTCCTGCTGTGTTATGGGTGTGGTGGAGAATGGGTCTGTTTAATAGTCTACCTGGGTCCTCGTATGCCGCTTCCACCATTCCGTTTCGTCTTCTGATTCCTCTTTATAATTCATTACTCCCTTTGTACCTCGCCATTTACATATTAACTATATTTTTGTTCTGGGGATACGTAATCAGGATTACGAGATTCCCCCCTCTTGAAATCTGTTCGGTATTTTCAATGCTCTCTATTGATTATTTTTCATCTTTTTATATGCATATTTTATTTTAGCCTTAGTTTTGTTTTATAAGATTTTCATACATTAATACATTAATTCTCTTTTATTACACCAAATCTTTAGATTTTAATTAACCTTGTTTTTCATTAAACCATAAGTAATTAACTATTTTATTTTGTTCTCATTCATATTTAATAATTATATTTTTTTCTGTCCAATACTAGAAATAAGAATTTTTCTTCTTTGTTCAAAACTGAATGAAAAGTCTTTTTTTTTTTTAATTTAAGTTTAAATGTTAATTTTTTTTGTTTATTAGTTGATCAAGTTATTTATTAATTTTTCTTCTTCATGCTTTCTATAGTTGCCAGTTATTACCTTTTTTTTACCGACCTGAAACCAGTTCATTGATTTTATCATCACTGACAACGATGCATATACATGTGTATCAACAAAGGCACTATGGATCTTTTGTATGCATACTGTACATACACGTAAAGTAATTAAATCATCGTGTATTTGTATGCATACATGCAAACAGAAATTTAATATAAACATGATTGAAATAGAAAAGAATCTTTCTAAACATTGGTTTTGGTCTCATTTGCAGAGTAGCCCCCAGTCGTCTTCGGTAACTTATTAATCAATATATATATATATATATATATATATATATTAAGTATACTGTATATATACATATAAACATATATATTATATACATATTTTATATATATATATATATATGTATGTATATATATACATATATATATATATATATACACATATATGTATACATTATATATATATATATATATATGTATGTATGTATATACACACACACTAGCGAACTAGAGCTGTCAAAATCAACTTTAAATATTTAGATAGATATGCGCTCGCGCACATACACAGATTCAACTCTTCCCATCCCTTCCCCCTTTCCTAACCATAACTCGCTGATTCGGGAATTTGTGGGAGATTGGAGTTTCCGAGAGTGTACCCCTCGGGTCACCCCCTCTCCCCAGGGTACCCCCTCTCTGCAGGGTATGATTTCTCCATCCCCTACTCTAGGGACGGAGAGAGATCGCTACAATATATATATATATATATATATATATCTACTGTATATATATGTGTATATATATATATATCTACTGTATATATAGGTGTATATATATAAAGCTAGATATATATATATATATATATATATAAATATATATAGGCCTATATATATATATATATATATAAATATATATATATTTGTATGTATGTATGTATGTATGTATTTCAGTTCCGTCAATAATGCAATTGTGTGTATCAAAAGTAGAAGATAGCACACTAAACGGGCTTGAGAAACATTGATCCTACTGGAAGAGCGGTGGGAGCAGGATGCATTATAAAACCGTATTACTTAAGACAATAAGGGCCATTAGATTTAACTAGCCCGGGTAACAAGGTATTTAGAAAGTCATATTTACTGCCTGCCGAGTCGGCTTCGTCAGGTGTGGGTGGGGTGTGTGTGAGTGAAGCAGGTGAGGTAGGCGCTAGGTAAAATGGAGGGCCCAGTCGATCATGATAGTACTGATGTCATTGTTATTATTATTATTAATATTATTATTATGACATGATGATGATTATTATTATTATTATTATTATTATTATTATTATTATTATTATTATCATTATTATTATTATTATTATTATTAAATAGAACCCGTAACCAGATACGCTAGAACTAATCTAAAGATGTTCTGTATTTTCTCTTACATGGATTGTTATAAAGGAATGACCTGAAGTGGTTGGTTGAGCAGTTTTCTCCGCTAAGCTTTTAGAGGGCAGTTTTGTGTGTGTGTGTGAGAGAGAGAGAGAGAGAGAGAGAGAGAGAGAGAGAGAGAGAACTCTACGGTATCCAATCTTCACATTTCACCTAATTAAGTTCTTCCTTATAATGTAATAAGATACAAAAGTTACCCAAGAGATAAAAATATTTTTTTGGGGCGAGAATAGAGTAAAATCCATGGTTGCAAGTTTCAAAAGTGTATGAAATAACTCATCTTCTATTTCCTTAC
>NC_090755.1:15484822-15499822 GCF_036898095.1 Palaemon carinicauda
GATTGATGCTAATTGTAAGACCATATAAGTCCTCGAAAGGTTTAAGGTCTTCGTAGTAAATTATTGTTATCGTTATTATTGTTGTTGTTGCTGTTGTTGTTGTTGTTGTTGTTGCTACGCGCTTCATTTTAGAATAGATTGACCCCAAGGTTAGAAAAGGAAGGTTTAAGGACCATGAGAGGGATGTTGTTAAACGCATATTCAGTTAAGGAAATTAGTGAATAAACGTATAAACAATTTATAAACAAATAACTAAAAGCAGCAAGGAGGATACTGTAACCAAATTACATATCTACAGTCACTTGTAGATCAGCCATGGTGATAAGCGTTGCAGTGGATTCCTATTTACATTAAGAACTGTATAAAAGATAAAGGATTGTGCCTCATGAAAGAATTAAGCATTATATAATTTCCCTACAAACCTCAGCAATCTTGTTCACTGTTTTAATGTTGTTACTATTCTTAGAATATGTTATTTTAATTGTTCATTGCTTCTTTAGTTTATTTATTTCATTATTTCCTTTCCTCACTGGATTATTTTTCTCCGTTGGAGCCCTTGGGTTTACAGCATCCTGCTTTCCCAACCGGCGTTGTAGCTTAGATAATAATAATAATAATAATAATAATAATAATAATAATAATAATAATAATAATAATAATAATAATAATAATAATAATAGTATTAATAATAATAATGATATTAATAATAGTATTAATATTAATAATAATAATAATAATAATAATAATAATAATAATAATAATAATAATAATAATATTGATAATGAAAATAATGATAAGAAGGCCTTTCAGCCAAAGGAGTCAAAATACAATTAAGTTATTATTGGCATATTTTGTAAGCTTTGATTTTTCCTTTGCCCCCAAATGACATAAAAACTAAAGAGGAAATATAACAAGCAAGCTTAAAGCTTTGCCTCTTGTTTAGCCTTGTAAACTCAAACTCGAACAGTCCCAAACTTGGATAAAAAAGTCAAAACAAAAACAAAGTAAACACGGGGTTCTGAATTGAGTTGCTGTGGGTCATAGTGAGACCTGTGAGCCAATGGAATGAGTTGATGACGCGGGGAACTTCTTACGTTTAATGTTAACCAATGCCTTGAAACTTTCATGTCCGCTAGAATTATGGCTCGTTTATAATAATAATAATAATAATAATAATAATAATAATAATGATAATAATAATAATAACAATAAAAATAATAATAATAATAATAATAATAATAATAATGATAACATAAAAAACAACGATAATAATAATAATTATAATAACAACAACAACAACAACAATAATAATAATAATAATAATAATAATAATAATAATAATAATAATAATAATAACACCAAAAACAACGATGATAATAATAATAATAATAATAATAGTTATGAATTATTAACATCACGTCGAAGGCGCATCGCTTTCCCAACTTTCTACTTTGATAAATGATTAACTCTTAATAGGTGACTTGTCATTAATTTACATTCTCTCTTAACGAATTAATTACCACAAGCTGGAGGTACATCGTTTTTCATGACTATCTTACTTATCAGATTACGAGTACTTACCACAAGTCGAAGATATGATCTTTTTTTAACCCTTTCACATCGTATATCAATTTCATCATTTTAAATTTTTAGGTAAGGAAATAGAAACGATATTTTGAATAACGTTCACTAACATAAACAAACAATTAAACAAACAAATTTGTATCTCTTTAGGAGCTTTTATGGCAATTATAAAGGAATAATACCATATGTTTGAGAGGATGGGACGGGGAAGGGTCGTTGGCGATCTTTGTACACAGCCGAAAATATTATTTACATATATGACAGGAATCTAATATATGTATGGAGAGAGAGAGAGAGAGAGAGAGAGAGAGAGGGGGGGGAGAGAGAAAGAGAGAGTGTGTACGGGTATATGGGGTTGGTTTGTAGTGTTTATTTAATATTGCGTACGTCACAAATATACACTTGATTTCGTTTATTTTTTCAACGTGATGTTGTATGATTTTGTAGTATAGGACTTTGGTTATCTCTCTCTCTCTCTCTCTCTCTCTCTCTCTCTGCACCGTACGATGGAATTGAATGGCTTCTCGGAATTCCAAGATGGCGGTCACAGTACCCGCTGCTGTCGTTAACGGGCAAGCTTCAATCTCTGAGAATTATGATTTAAGACCCAGGCCCACTCGCCTTCATTTGTCTTTGTTTCTATTTAATTGGCACGTTTTTTAATTCGCATTTGCCTTCGTCCTCACAGTTCCAGTTACTTCTTTCATCCGTCCTTATTGTTCGCTTTCCAGATTCCTGACGGGCAGGGCTGAAAGGAGGGGGGGGGGGGGGAGGGCATTATCTTCATCTTTTCTTCCTTATCGAAATGCCTTCCTAAACAAAGGATTGCACACCTCGTTGCATATTCTCTCTCTCTCTCTCTCTCTCTCTCTCTCTCTCTCTCTCTGTTGTACTCAATGAACGTCAACACTCTTTGTTTCCTACACTTGCTTCCAGATATCCCCTCTCTCTCTCTCTCTTTCTCGTTTTTGTATTTTGGTTCTTATGCTTTATGCACTTCTACACCCTTAAACTTGGAAGTTTCCTCCCAAATATCCTCTCTCTCTCTCTCTCTCTCTCTTCTCTCTCTCTCTCTCTCTCTCTCTCTCTCTCTGTTATTGTACTGAAGGTCCTTTAAATATACTCGGAGTATATTCAAAAGGCCTTGATTGTACTGTTTTTAAAAGCTCCGTCATACCGACAATACTATTCAGATAAAAACAGCTTCTGTCTTCGTAAGTGACAGAGGTCATTAACCTTTAATTTAAAGGGACTATTGTTTTTCCATCAACCTTTTTTTCCGGTAAATCATCCATTTTTTTTTATTTTTTTAAATACTAGTTTTGTATAGAAGATCCACTTCTGTTCGAATTCTCTCTCTCTCTCTCTCTCTCTCTCTCTCTCTCTCTCTCTCTCTCTCTCTCTCTCTCATCTATACCTCTTCCCCTTTTGGTTTATCTTGCCCATCGTTCGTTTTCTTCCCATGCAACCTTACCCATCCCCGTAGCTACTTAACAACTTCCCCATAACCCCGTGCGTCAACTCACACTCTCCAGCTCTAAGCAGTATCCTTATGCAACTCACCCAACTCTCTCTCTCTCTCTCTCTCTCTCTCTCTCTCTCTCTCTCTCTAGTAATTCACCATTTTGTTTCTCTCCTCGCCTTCATTATCAGTCACGTGTTTCTCCACAGCAGGTCTGTGTGTGTGTTTGTGTGTGTATCAGCAAACCTACCCCTCTCCCTCCCCCCACCAAACATCGACGAAACTTGAAGCATGATAAATATCCAGCTGTCCCATCCGCTACTTGGGGAGAGTGTTAATGTGGATAACGAAGGCTCTAACCACGGGTAGGAATGGTTATTAAAAAGAAAGAAAAATGACGAAGGTTCGCCTAGAGATGTTGTCAGGATAACACTGCCTCCATTAGACATCTTCTCTCTCTCTCTCTCTCTCTCTCTCTCTCTCTCTCTCTCTCTCTCTCGTATGTCGTATTGTATATAGCCATTGTGGAAGTCATGTTTTCTTATATGTAAATTACTTGTAATTCAGATCAAAAAGTAAAATGAGCTATTACAGTGACTCACATGTAAGCCTAACTGCATGTAATAACATATACCATTTTTATATAGATGTTTATGTGTGTGATTATATAAAAAACCATGCTTCGTTTAATGTATTACAAATGAAATTATAAAGTAACTGTAGAAAGTCCTCGTGTGACATGAACGAATGTCTCAAAAAGTCACGACTTAATCCCTCATTCAGGACGAGAGGCGACGAAAGAAAGAATGGATCTCTTGGCATTAAATCCAACTTTTGTCTCTTCGGACCTTTCCATCTACCTAAATCGTATTTCCCCAACAGAGAGCATCGCTCGCTTTACTTCTATAACAGACAGGTAACGATTAGCATTGGCTTTAACTAAGAAAATCACAAGTAAGCAAAAATAATCAATGTTGACCGATAGAAATTAACAAATGACGGCTACCATGCAATAAAAACAAGGAAATGTATGTTATACAAGTAAAAGTAAGTGATGTTTAATATTCAATAAAGAATAAAAAAAAAAAAAAAACGAAAAAATATATATGCCTCTCCAATGATTAATAGGTTTTGATTATATTGGAAAACAACAATTATGTAGCCTACTGAAGCAAATAACATTCACGGTAATATAATACTACACAACAATAAGACCGAAGGAAGATCAAATAATCCTTCCTCCACTTACTGCCACAGGCTGTTTTAAAGAGCATTAAGAAGCAAATGTAGATGGCGACACAGTGCAGCCATATCGACCAGGAACAGTCCTGTTACAACAAGAATAACAAGCAAATGAAAGCCAACATTCAATCACAAGAAAGGCGAGCAATGAGGTATGGACCAACATTACAAGCAAATGACAGCCAACATTCAATCACAAGAAAGGCGAACAATAAGATATGGCCCATCATTACAAGCAAATGACAGCCAACATTCAGTCACAAGAAAGGCGAACAATGAGATATGGCCCAACATTACAAGCAAATGACAGCCAACATTCAATCACAAGAAAGGCGAACAATGAGATATGGCCCAACATTACAAGCAAATGACAGCCAACATTCAATCACAAGAAAGGCGAACAATAAGATATGGCCCATCATTACAAGCAAATGACAGCCAACATTCAGTCACAAGAAAGGCGAACAATGAGATATGACCCAACATTACAAGCAAATGACGCCAACATTCAATCACAAGAAAGGCGAACAATGAGATATGGCCCAACATTACAAGCAAATGACAGCCAACATTGTCACAAGAAAAGCGATCAATGAGATATGGCCCAACATTACAAGCAAATGACAGCCAACATTCAGTCACAAGAAAGGCGAACAATGAGATATGGCCCATCATTACAAGCAAATGACAGCCAACATTCAGTCACAAGAAAGACGAACAATGAGATATGGCCAAACATTACAAGCAAATGACAGCCAACATTCAATCACAAGAAAGGCGAACAATAAGATATGGCCCAACATTACAAGCAAATGACAGCCAACATTGTCACAAGAAAAGCGATCAATGAGGTATGGCCCAACATTACAAGCAAATGACAGCCAACATTCAGTCACAAGAAAGGCGAACAATGAGATATGGCCCAACATTACAAGCAAATGACAGCCAACATTCAGTCACAAGAAAGGCGAACAATGAGATATGGCCCAACAATACAAGCAAATGACAGCCAATATTCAGTCACAAGAAAAGCGAACAATGAGATATGGCCCAACATTACAAGCAAATGACAGCCAACATTCAGTCACAAGAAAGGCAAACAATGAGATATGGCCCAACATTACAAGCAAATGACAGCCGAGATATGGCCCAATGTTACAAGCAAATGACAGCCGAGATATGGCCAAACATTACAAGGAAATGACAGCCATTTTCAGTCACAAAAAGGCGAACAATGAGTTACGGCCCATTATTACAAGCAAATGACAGCCCGCGTTCAGTCACAAGAAAGGCGAACAATGAGATATGGCCCCACATTACAAGCAAATGAAAGCCAACATTCAGTCAGAACAAATTCGAACAATGAGATATGGCCCCACATTACAAGCAAATGACAGCCAACATTCAGTCAGAACAAATTCGAACAATGAGATATGGCCTAACATTACAAGCAAATGACAGACAACATTCAGTCACAAGAAAGGTGAACAATGAGCTATGGCCCAACATTACAAGCAAATTACAAGTAGCATTCTGAAATGCCCTTGAAAGAACGCGTGGCCAAGACCCCTGAAACCCAATCACTTCCCTTCTTTGATTTTCCAATAGCCTGGATAAGGCACACACACACTGGGACCCATATTTTCCTTACGCACAGATGAAACTCTGTGGACCTATCTGGAGATTCGGTTGACACTATCTGTTTTCTGGTCCGAGGGGCAAAGCGAGAATAATGGAACCTTAAGAACACTGTAATCTGAGCCTGGTTTTGGGTTACGTTTTCTCATAGGAGGTTGGGGGCTTTTTTTTTCGTCATCCAGTAATAGTAGCAGTAAAAGTAACAGTAGCAGTAGTAGTAGTTTAAGGACAGTAGCTGTAGCTGCCTATATGATAGGACTATTTGCATTTGTATTGTAATGGCAGCAACTGCTTCCATTTTAGTAACAGTTGCAGTAATAAGCGATTTGCCTTTTCATCTCACAAAAGGAAATTTGGAATTTTGCGTATATATATATATATATATATATATATATATTTGTATGTGTGCGTGTGCGCGCTCACACTCATATATCCAACGTGTTACCTTGTTTCTTTCTATTATATTTTGTTGACTTTGTCTTTTTCGAGCCTCTCTTCAAGAAGACCTACCGAGTCCTGCCATCTTCCAAAAATGTTTGTTGTCCCGTCTTCATTTTTTTTTTTTTTTTTGAGTTAACTGTATTTAGAGAAGCTTCGATTTTATCCATTGAATAAATGAATAAATCAAACAACAAAGAAGTACATGACTCAACGAATAGGTCAACAGCATCTCGACCAATTGCCTCATCATCTCTACGAATGCAGTTTTTGGATAATAGAAATTTGTGTTTTATTCAGAGACATTTTATCGGATTCAGAGAATTTCTCTCTTTTTTTTTTTTAGGATTTTAGCGTCTTTAAGAAGCATATGTTTGATAAAATGTAGATTTCTATTTATCGCACATTTTATCTTTCATTTATTTTTATCGCTTAGATTTAATACATAATTTGTTTGTATTTATTTTTATCGCTTAGATTTAATACATAATTTGTTTGTTTTTGTATCGCAGAGATTTAATATATGTTATATTTTATCCCTCCCAGATTTATTTGGGCGAGCTCTGCAAGAGTTGAGCTTGACTCATTGGGATGGTTAATCTCTCTTTTAATAATTAGAAAAAATAAACATACACGAGACTGTGTATGACCACGATTGTTACATTCTACTGTCCGAAGTAATGAGTTTATTTCGAACTTGTTGTTTTATAATCTTAGGATTGCAATTTCAATTTTTTTTTTGTAGAAAGCATATGAATATCATAAATTGATAGATAAATAAATGAATAAAAAAAAAATGGCAAAGAAGTACATAACTCAGCGAATAGGGCAACAACGTCTCGACCAAAGTCTTCTAGAATTACCTCATCATTATAATGCCTCCAGAGACTTCCCCCGTATCCCATCTCCTCTGATTCCATAGCCCGTGGAACAAGGGAATTGGGTTAGAGAGAGAGAGAGAGAGAGAGAGAGAGAGAGAGAGAGAGGTTGGGGCTCCTTGCTAGGGGTGAGAACAAGGAAGGAAATTCATGCCCATATCTTCTTTAAACCACTTTGAGAGAGAGAGAGAGATAGAGAGAGAGAGAGAGAGAGAGAGAGAGAGACTCCTCCAAGGAAGCTCCCATAGGGAAGACGTCCTTATGGCAGGTAATCCAGCTCTCCAGACCCCCCAC
The DNA here is from genome assembly GCF_036898095.1 of Palaemon carinicauda. Taxonomy (NCBI): domain Eukaryota; kingdom Metazoa; phylum Arthropoda; class Malacostraca; order Decapoda; family Palaemonidae; genus Palaemon; species Palaemon carinicauda. Next base: position 15,492,359 of record NC_090755.1, read on the forward strand.
ACTTTACCCTGATGTCTATAAGTCGTGAGTTCCAGTTACTTTCCCTCTACCTATAACCCTCACCTGATCCTGGTCAAAGCTACATCTCTCTCTCTCTCTCTCTCTCTCTCTCTCTCTCTCACGCATTATATAGCCCCTTCAATAATGGGTAAATGTGGTCTCTAGTCCGCTCGTGGAATAATTCCATATTTTAGAAAGAGACTTTTATAAACTAGAAAAGCTTCATTTGGGACAGTAAATGACTGATTATGGTGTCTTAGATACTTTAAATAGTTTATATAAAAGTTTCAAAATTTGACTTAATGTCATGAAACGTAGTATTAAACTTTAACGAATTACTTAGTCTTTTTAGCCTTCCAAGTATTCTATTTTCTCCTCCCCTTTTATCTCTCACTTTACTTCTTCCGAACACCCCCCCTCCCCCACCTTTCCTTCCCACCCGTCAGCCGGTCGGACCTTCTACCCCGTCAAACTGAATGTGTTCACTTCCAAAGGTAATTGTGTATGACATTGGCGCATAGATCGAGCGATGCCACCGAGCTACTTTTCCAGACTCTGGGGTCTTCCAGACTCCCTGTTTCTGTCTCTGGTATCGCTGTGCCCTTTCGCCTGTCTTTTCGTATTAACCATTCGCTGCTGGATTGGAGATGACGTCGTCTCCTGTTCGTTTAAGAAAAGGATTTATTTTCTGTATCTTTCTTTTGAGCTCTCAAGGCTGCTGGTGCCTGGTTTATCAAATTACCCTTGGTGAATTACTATTTTTTTTTATTTTTACTCTCTGGTTGAGAAAAATATTTGTTTTAGTTACATAAAAAAATTTCGGCTTGCTATGCTAAAGAGATATTGGGTTGGATTTCAGAATGATAAGAAAAGGGCCGGGTTTCTCTTATCCTGATTTTTCTAAGTAAAAAAAATCTGAAGATTTTATATCTAATAATTGATTTTATGTTATACATATAAAACCTCTCGAAATATATTTCATCTCTTTATCATGAATTTCTTTGTCTATATCAGAAGCATATGAGCTTATAGCAGGCTGTAATTTGGCACTGTTTAAGCAGTTTTACTAGAGTTGGAAGACACAGGCCTACTTGGCTGAGGACTATTAAGCGTGAAGTATATGTTGAATGGAGAAGTATTGAATTAAAAGCTCAAGATAGGGACGACTGGCGAAATCTAACCGAGGCCCTCTGCGTCAATAGGCGTAGGAGATGATGATGAATAAAGAAAAAAAATGATGATGAAGCTGTCTTTGACCGGACGAACCCTAAAATCGTAAAGTATATTAATACTGAACTCTAGGGGGTTAATGATCATCTCGATCCGCCGTCTTTCTAGAACAAGGTCAAGTCAGGTCAAAGTTGAATCACGCCGAGTTCCATTGTATACCTGGTGCATGAGATTACCTTGGATGCTCGTTTTTAAATGATGAAAGTTGAAGAGTAGTGGAAAGTCTTGTGAGGATTTGAAATCGTGCTTTGTAAATCAAACGCCGTTTTTAGGGCGGAATTTGCCTTTTTATTTTCAGGTCAAACGTATGTTAACTTTTTTAGGGCTTAAAGACTGAAAATGCTTTTTATTTTTAGGTCAAACGTATGTTAACTTTTTAGGGCTTAAAGGCTTAGAATGCTTTTTATTTTCAGGTCAAAGGCATGTTAACATTTAGGGCTTCCTGAGAAGGCTTTTTATTTTTAGATCAAAGGCATGTTAACTTTTTAGGGCTTAAAGACTGAGAATGCTTTTTATTTTTACGTCAAAGGCATGTTAACTTTTAGGGCTTCCTGAGAAGGCTTTTTATTTTTAGGTCAAAGGCATGTTAACTTTTTAGGGGTTAAAGACTGAGAGTGGTTTTTATTTTTAGGTCAAAGGCATGTTAACTTTTAGGGTTTAAAGACTGAAAATGCTTTTTATTTTTAGGTCAAACGTATGTTAACTTTTTTTGGGCTTAAAGACTGAAAATGCTTTTTATTTTCAGGTCAAAGGCAGGATAACTTTTTGGGGCTTAAAGACTGAGAAAGCTTTTTAATTTTAGTTCAAAGGTATGTTAACTTTTAGGGGTTCCTGAGAAGGCTTTTTATTTTTAGGTCAAAGGCATGTTAACTTTTTAGGGCTTGAAGACTGAAAATGCTTTTTATTTTTAGGTCAAAGGCATGTTAACTTTTAGGGTTTACAGATATGGACATGGGTTTTCAAAATGCTAAAAAAATCCCAAGCCCTGCAAATTCCAATTATGAAAAAAGGGATTTCTGAACCTACTCTCTTGTCGCAAGAACAGGTGACATATTTTTTTCTGATATTTTCTTCTATAAATTTTTGTGCGTGTGCTCGTTCTCTGGACCATTTATATTACAGAAATCTCTTTCAATATATTAGTCCTCTAGATGATGAAGTCCTAGGGATGAAACCAGTCAGGATTCATCTCGTTCTATCGTATTTCTTTGTTGGTTTATTGCATCTGAGAATCACATGTTCTTGTGAGCTTTACAAATATACACACAAACACACACACACACACACACACATATATATATATATATACATACTATATATATATATATATATATATACATACTATATATATATATATATATATATATTTATGAGAGAGAGAGAGAGAGAGAGAGAGAGAGAGTGCATCTGCATGAAAATCTAAAAATGAAGGGATTGAGATGAAAGGGAGCGGGCGGGATGATAGAGACAAAAAAAAAGGAAAAAAAGAGGACAGTGAAAAAATGATATTTATATAAATCATGCGTGGTGACCCAGAACTCCAATCAGTGCTTAGGTCAGCCTCGGATATGATATCAGTGAAAGGAAACGAACAGATTTTTTTTTTTTTTTTTTGAAACGTGTATGAAAATGTGTCACGCAATGAAGACGAAAAAAAGGGACCGGGAGAGATCGCTTGGAGTTTCACGAACAAAGAGGCTGGCAGAGTGAAAGTTCTCTCAATGAATGCATTGATTTTTCTAAATATCATTTTCGAGAATCTTCATAATATAAGGATAGTCCTCTCTCTCTCTCTCTCTCTCTCTCTCTCTCTCTCTCTCTCTCTCAACAGTAGTGTTATACAGTATGTTTTATAAAAGATCTAATCCAATGTGCATTTAAAAAAAATCGTAAGTCTACGATCAATGAATACACTAACATTTTGAAATTATTTGTACATACGATGTTGCACACACACTATTCTATCCTATTTCTCTTCCTATTATTTTTTTTTTATTTTATAGTTTATATATGAAAGGTTTATTTTAATTGTTTTAGTGTTTTTAGCATTTATTATTTGTTCATTACTTGTATAGTAGTTTGTATATTTCTTTATTTCCTTTCCTCACTGGGCTATTTTTCCATGTTGGAGCCTTTGGGCTTATAGCATCCTGCTTTCCCAACGAGGGTTGTAGCTTAGCAAGTAATAATATATATACATATATATATATATATATATATATGTATGTATGTATATATATAATTCATATATATATACATACATATATATACATATATATATATATATATATGTATATATATATATATATATATATACATACACACACATATATATATATATATATATAATGCTTTTGTGTGTAATAATTTGGTTCATGTTGGAACTGGAGCTATCGGCAGATATATTTTTATAATGTAAGATTCCTCTTAAAAGACTGTTATTTACTGCATATTAAGGAAAAACTCGTTTTTTCTTAAATGTCGGCCTTTAATTTCTTTAATGTCGCTATCCAGGAATATCTCTCCGCCTTTAAGTTTCACTACAAGTATGTATTCCAATCTCTCTCTCTCTCTCTCTCTCTCTCTCTCTCTCTCTCTCATGAGTTGTGAGTGAGTCGTGATGTTTGGAATGAAGGAGCACTAAGAGAGGTCATCCCCTCGTTAAAGGAGCCCAGCAGGAGCCGTTTCTTTCCGAACAATGCAAGAAAGGATGGAAAGAGAAAGCCGCCCGAGATACCGAGATGACCAATTAGCCTCCTCGTTCTCTCGTTACGATAAACACCATTGCTTGACCTACGATTCGAGCACTTGCAGCATTTTCTTGTCTAGGTTATTTGCGTTATTGCGGGCTGTTGGAAAATGGGAATGATGATAAGGAAAACCACTAGATTAAACATAAATTATGATAATGACACCAGAGAAAAATTATTAACTAGTCGAAATTCTTGGTTCTTCCCATGATTTTTTTTTTCTTCCGTTGATATTAGACTAAAGTTATTGCAATAATTCACAGCGACTTTTGTATTATATGGTACTTTATCTCAGTTTGATATTTTGCCCCCCCCCCCCTCTCTCTCTCTCTCTCTCTCTCTCTCTCTCTCTCTGCAATAATTCCCAGCTTTTATAATATACGGTATTTTACCTCAGTTTGATTTATTGTCCCCTCTCTCTCTTCAAATATGTATGACAGTCAATTTGCGTGATATGAGAGAGAGAGAGAGAGAGAGAGAGAGAGAGAGAGAGAGAGAGAGACGCTCACATGGGATGACCTTATCGCAATTCCCTCGAAGAGCTGATTCGGGGTTGGAGTTCACCTCTAGACCCGTTACCTTTGGTATGTACTATGATTGAGTGACTCCAGATGGTCGTCGATACATGATTTATGCTGTGCAAACTTTTTTTTTTTAAGATTTTCTTTGTTTGCAGACGTATTCTCCTTTATCTGCTTTTGTTTGTTTATGATTCTATATTTTTTAAGTTTTTTTTCTTTGTCTTGTGTTTGGGATTCAGTATCCTTTTTGAATAGTTGGGCTTGTCTTAACAAACCTTTTGAATGTAATGTTTTTTATATATACAAACACATACACGTGTGTGTAAACGTGTCACATTATAGGTGCGTAAATTTGTGCCCATACATTTAGATATTTTTAGTTGACGAAAGGTGATGCCCTTTCAGAAATATAAAGGGAAGAGTTTATTTGATTATCAGAACATTACGCCATCCAAATGTCCTCTGTTTGAATCTTATTCCATTTTGATTTCCTTCCATATCGCCTTATCCTCCTTCTCTCCTCCTCTCCCCCTCTTCACCTTTCCCCGCCTAGTTCTCTTATCAAGTAGAGTGGACTTCGATGTTTTGCCCGTGAAAAGCTGCAAAATAGAAAGCGCCCAGCGATGAAAATCGCTTAATTCGACGGGGCAGAATTGCGAAATGAGCTTACGGAAGATTTGGCGTTGCCCTTCGAGCTTGCAATCTGCATAACCTGTCCGTTCCATAGATGGGAAAGGAGTTACATTCCGCTTTTCATCTTGTTGTTTTAGTATCTTTTGGGTGGAGAATATGGCCCCAGTCTAGGCCGAGTAGAATGGCAGGCCTAAGCACTTACTTAAATGTTTTCTTTTTCAGAAGAGTCTGGGTTAATTTAGAATTGCTTGGTAAGATTCCTGCGGTACTTAAGGTTATGGATCGTCTTCAATACACGTTCGAAGCTTAAGATTCTAGTGATACTTGGGAGGGAAATGTGCACCATTGGCTATGTTTTGTTCTGATATGACTTTCTTGCAAAAAATATATTTATTGGTTTGTTAATCTACTTTTAGTCATTTGTTATTGTCATTAAGTTCCTGTCTCGGATTTTTTCCAGAGAGAGAGAGAGAGAGAGAGAGAGAGAGAGAGAGAGAGAGAGAGAGAGAATTTGATTTATGATAATACAAAAGAAATTCAAAATTGTAAACTACTCAGAACATCTAACATGAGAGAGAGAAATGGGGAGAGAGAGAGAGAGAGAGAGAGAGAGAGAGAGAGAGAGAGAGAGAGAGATTTTTCCCCATTTGCGATGCAGATTCATAGTCTTGAAGCCCTTTTCCATGCGAGATATCTGCTTCTATGTAGTAATCTGTAGGTTAAAACTAAACGGAAATGGATAAATGTGAATTAATTAAAGAGAAGGGTGGATCTTACAAGAGACATTTTGTTAAAATTTCTTTTATTATTATTAATATTATTTCTTGATAAATTTATGTAAAAAACGATGGCAAAATAAGAGTGGTTTCCGACACTAGGGACATCGCGTAATGTCACGAACCTCGTTGCTTATAGTATTATTATTATTATTATTATTATTATTATTATTATTATTATTATTATTATTATTATTATTATTAGCTAAGCTACAGCGCTAGTTGGAAAAGTAGGATGCTGTAAGCCCAAGGGCTCCAACTGAGAACAAATAGCCCAGTCAGGAAAGGAAATAATCAAATAAATAAAGTACAAGAGAAGTAAAGAACAATCAAAATAGAATATTTTAACAGTAACAACGTTCTTGTTATTATTACATTACTGTTGCACATTTTTTGTTCATTAATCGTTTCTGTCTGCTTGTAACTTTCAACTTTATTTATTTATTTATTTTTTTTTATTCCGGAGCCGCTTTAGTCTGTACATTTTGAGAAATTCGTAATGCCCAGTAGCTCTAGATAGATTTTTTTTTTTTTTTTTTGGAAACATTGTGTTTATAGATTTTCATTTGCCTAAAAGAAGAATAAGAATACAAGTAAGATAAATGAGCATAATAAATATGAAAACATTTAGATTGTTGCAAACATTAGATAATTGAAGTGAAAGTAGTAAGAACTAAGGAAATAAAGCGCAAACAAGAAATGCAAGGGAAAAACAATATTTGTTGGAGTACAAATATCCAAGAAGGAATTATTACTATGAAATTAACTTAGATTTGAAGAAAGTAAGTACACACTGAAATTAGTATTGATAAATGGAAATTAAGATATGAAAGTTATGTAACAAACGAAAGAAATAGTTAAAGAAGGATGCGGAGAACCACAAAAATGGAAGGAAATCCTACTTGCGCAAGAGCAGTAGCGCTATCTGTTTGGCCATCAAAGAGAGTCCATGAGGCGCGAAATTCGACTTGGCACGGGGTCCCTGAAAAGACCAGGGCTGGGATGTGGGTATTGGGGTGGGTTGGGAAGGGAGCAAGGGGGTAATTAAGGGAATTTGGGGGTGATGAGGTGTTCAACAAAATGAATATTCTCAAACTAGTAAGGTAGAAATAAAGAAATTAAGCGAGCTAATAGGATATGACATTCAAGTGTTGTGTAGAGATTAATTCAAGGAAATTTGAGTTTTATGACAGCTCTTATGTACAAAAGCTTTGAATATAAGTCTAGACTTTGCGACTTAAGTTTTTCTTACCCAAATTACATTATTTGATGAAGCTAACAAAAATTGAATATAAACTGAATCTGTGCTCTTAGATAAGAATAAATGTACTACAAATTTATTAAGTAGTAAGAATGTCTTGAATTATTTTAACTTGACTACAACCTACTAATAGCAAAACTTAAAACATTATTATTATTATTATTATTATTATTATTATTATTATTATTATTATTATTATTATTATTAAAGTTACAACCCTAGTTGGAAAAGTAGGATGTTATAAGCCCAAGGGCTCCAACGTGGAAAAATAGCCCATTAAGAAAAGGAAATAA